>NC_134402.1:443413784-443713784 GCF_038048845.1 Mixophyes fleayi | reverse complement strand
CTGTATAATTGAGGTGGCTGGACCCTCCCCCCACTTCACACTGCTCTGCTCGAAAAGAGAGAGCTGCATGCACCTAACATTAGTGCACGCAGCATTGCCCATGTATATTATGGGAATAGGGAGAGTTGGAGAGCAGCCAAGCACTCTCTAAAATTATAGCCACGTCCCTGTGCATGCTGGTCACGCCCACTGGCGGCGTGGTGTGGAAACCTCTCTCTGCAAATCCTGCGTTTGCCCCTGCATGTGTACACACTATACACGTTTTACAAGATTTACCTTCAGATCTGTGATCTTCATTTGTCATAACCATCGGCTGAAAAGATGGAACTCTACAGAGATCTATGGACACTGCTGGTGGTGAGTGCGTACACATGGCAGAATTTGTCCGACATCGTTCCATCGTTTATAGAGATTTTTAGTCTGTTTATAAAACTCAAACGATACGATGAGCTTTGGAACGATAAAACATGATCGTTGGAGGATACACACAATGTGAAACCGGACCTAATGGTCATTTATCGTCTGATTGGCACAATAATCGGGTGAAAAACCTGTAGTGTGTACCCAGCCTTACCAAGATACAGGTCAGAGCTTGAGATGCAGCTCTTACACCTTTTCACCTGTGTGGTTCCAAAGCACAAAGTGATTTATTAGCAAAAGCAAAAAAATAAGTTCAATAAATAAGTACAGCCGATACATACAATGCCCCCTGGATCCAGTATTCAGCCATTCAATCCTGAAAAGTGGGAGGGCAGGGACAAAGTGACTGCAAGCTGATTCCAGAGAGCAATATATATATATATACAAGTACTGTTACAGCAAATACAACACAGATGATTTGGCATATTTTCATAGGTTCAGGCTCCAGGACAGTCCAGTGTAATGCAGGTCATTGGTTAGTTCAAACGACACCCTCCAAGGGTGGGGGTCAGCTCTCCAAGCAGATGCATACTGATCTTCCCGCCAAGAACTGGTCTATTTACATTCCACAGACAATACCATTTCAGGTCATTTATTCCCTATATCCATAACTAGCATACGCACGGTGTGATCTTTTAGGCATATGAACCGGACGTCTGCGAATTAATGGGGGATTAGAATGACGCCAAACATGATGTTTCCTGTAACCTGAACCTTAGATCTCACTGAAGTACATATAACCTTATACTATTTAACTATAAACTCAATTACATCTGTTAATAAAAACCTGTGGTTTGGAACTATTGTAAAATGAACTATGTGCAAGTGTAAGTGTATGCGTGTGTTATTATCGTGCTATTGCGTCATGACACGTGGCGTACTAATCGCAATCGCACGGTAAAACAATATTAATCAATATACTTTCATTTATCCAATTATTTGACTTTGGCACTTTAATAGTGCTTTACGATAGTTATGTTATACCAAGGAAGAAGTAGATAAAAGCAAAAACAAGAAGCGAGTGTGCTTTGTAGGACTAATGGATCCCAGTTAGCACTACCAGATCGGCCAGTTTACAAGGGAACACGTATAGAATACAGATGCTGCACAAGGTATCAGAATTCTAGGAACAGGTACAGGTGAACCCCTCACCCCTGGACCCACTGTCCTTCTGTCTCCACTACCCCTACTGCTGGTCCTGTTGGCTACAGCCAGGATATATTACATTCTGTGTCTGGATGCAGTTTGAAACAGAGATCAGATTTGGTTTAAAAAAGCAAAAAAAAAAACAAACAAATCACTTAATGTATTAGGGCAGCACTTTGTTTGGAGCCGTATTGGATGTCTGTCCAATCTGAAAAGTCAAACTGGATACGTCTTGGAGAACGCCATCTTTATAAAGCCCAGCTGCACATTGAAAGCGGGTGGAAACATCCCGTTTTACAGCACAATTTTATAATGTGCCTGGAAAGACTGGGTGCCAACCTGCTATGCAATCAACCAACATGCCACCACCCCCCCCCCCCCCCCGTTCCAAAATCCTGAAACCAGCCCTAGCGCTGTACAATATGGACTGGTTGTCACTAATGCAGAAGGGAAACAATGGTAGTGTCTCCCTGGTGGAGTGAAATCTAAAAAATTGTGATCCCTGAAGTGTCAATTATGCCACCCTAGGTGAACCCAGTATAATGGGCAGCACGGTGGCTTAGTGGTTAGCACTTTTGTTTCACAGCGCTGGGGTCATGAGTTCAATTCCCGACCATGGCCTTATCTGTGTGGAGTTTGTATGTTCTTCCCATGTTTGCGTGGGTTTCCTCTGGGTGCTCCGGTTTCCTCCCACACTCCAAAAACATACTGGTAGGTTAATTGGCTGCTCTTTGTGTGTGTGTGTGTGTGTGTGTATATTAGGGAATTTAGACTGTAAGCTCCAATGGGGCAGGGACTGATGTGAATGAGTTCTCTGTACAGCGCTGCGGAATCAGTAGCGATATATAAATAAATGGTGATGATGATAATGCAAAGGGCTGTGTGATGAATACACCCAAAATGGTTACAAACATGTTTTATTGAAATAAAAGACTACATGAAAAGACCCTTGTTTACCACTTTATAGTAAAAAACAATAATCTTCACTGTTCTTCGCTCTCATCATAGTTCAGCTTTAATGGATGAAACAAACCACGAGCACCGCCGTAGAAGGAATGCGAACTGAATTGGCCTGGACTCGCCTTCCTGCTTACGGCACTTTCAGTCAATTCAGGACACTCGTTCAACGGCGGTGGCGCTAGCGCGTTTTACCTTGTGTCGTGTGTTTTGATCACGCGGGGATTACAAAAGCTGCAGGATTTCTCTTTGAATTTCATAACTGCAGGATTACCCTTTGGTTTACGACGGTGCAAGAAGGAAGAAAGATTTTATTTTATAATAAAGAGGAGAACAAGGGTATTGGGGAGTTATTTTTATTTAATGTGCTTGTGTGTTATTTACTTATTTATACTATATATTTTATGCTCTCTCTATAATCTCTCAACATTGAACATTATCTAAAAATACTTGTCATTTTATCAGTATACTGTCAGTTTAACGTCACAGTAAAGCACCCACTTAGACTGTCCTTTGGCGATGAACTCTTAATCCTCTCCATTTCACAGTACGTGGATTAAAAATAAAATAGATCTATTTCCTGATTGTCACCTCTCTTGCTGCAAATAATCTTCTCTATTTCTTAGTTTAGTCTCATCTAAAAGGTGCATTGTGTTGTTTAACATCGTAATAACCCGTATTTGTATTCCTCTTCCTGTAGTGTCACATTGATTTGAGTCTTGTAAAGTCCTTATGGGTACTCACTTTGCAGAATACATAACTTTAAAAGGACATAGATAATAAACTATGCCTGCAGGCTGAAACATGCAATTAAGGATAATTTGAAATGTCCTACATAAGTATCTATACCCTTCCTGTTAGCAGTTATTAATTGACATGCCTTCTGGGTGCTTATGCCAGCTATTGTATATTCATAAGTAAAACTCTAGGACTATGTACAGGTTTACAGATAGAACCATCCACTTTATACAACAGATAGAGTCCCTTTGTGGGAAGTTATGTATAATTTGAGGTCACTGCTTCAATCCATCCCTTATTGGTGGACGTGCAGTGTTACCTGCTATGACTTTAGGACCATAACTGCTTTTAGGACGGTGTCGAAGTCAAATAATTGGATGAAGTAAACCAAATTGATTAATATTTTACCATGCGATTGCGATCAGTACGCCACGTGTTATGACGCAATTGCACACATACACTTACACGTTCACCTTAAAAATAGTTCCAACACACAGCCTTTTATAATCAAATGTATTAGCGTTTTATAGTTAAATATGATAATGTTAAAGGCATTTTAGTGAGATCTAAGGTTCAGGATACAGGAAACATATCATGTCTAGTATTATTCTAATCTCCTATTTATCCTCAGACGTCTGGTTCAATCGCCTAAGAGATCGCACCTTGCATACGCAAGTTGTGGATTATAGGGAATAAATGATCAGAATGGTATTGTGTGTGTAATGCAAATAGACCAGTTTGAACCGGCTGGAAGATTAGTATGCAACTGTTGGAGAGCTGACCCCCACCCTTGGAGGGCATCGTTTGAACTGGCCAATGACCTGCATTTCACTGGACCATCTTGGAGCCTGAACCTATGGAAACATGCCAAATCATCTCTATTGTTTTCACTGTATCAATAACTGTATAAAGGCAGGAGCTCTGGGGCCAGCTGGCTGTCGCTTTGACCACAGACTTCAGGATTGAATGACTGTAAGCTGGATACAGGGTGCCTGCATATGTATCTTATTTTATTGAATTGTATCCTGCTACTTTTTGCTATTAAATCTGATTGTGCTTTGGAACCACGCAGCGGACAATGATTATTGGTAGGGGATGAAATAACTTTAATAGGAGGAAGGAGACTCTGCTGCTCCCCGGTAACCTGGGATTACCCTTTAACTGCACACTCTTCACCCCATGAAGATCATTTATCTCCCGCAACATTTAAATTTTTTACATCTTTGTGCAGAGACATGTTATGATGCACATGGTTGTGCCTAGCCCATATTTTGCTCCTTAATCTGTTTAGTTGTTCCGAAGAGACAGTCTTGCTGGCATACTAGTGGATGCACTTTTCCATATAGATTGGCACTATGAACTGGATTAACTCCTGATACTTGAAATAAAACTTCTGCCTTAAATATCCTCTTGAAAACTCACACGCACTGTTGCTACTATTTGACAAGGCTGCGGATGACTGGCCTTCATTAGCCGCATCTGTAAAAATAGAAGCAACCAGTGTTGTCCACTGTATTGTTTTTATAATTATAGATGTTGCTAGGCATATCCGTTACTCACAACCTAGGTGTGAAATGGCAACAAGAGTGTGTTTTTGAGCTTTCTAAGAACTTTTCTTGCAAAAGTCGTATTTTAAATTAAGTTATGCCAATAAATCGTAGTATCCAGCATAATGATTTTAATTAGGCAAAATATTTTTATTGGTTGTGTTATGGTTACCCTTTAAGACGAGTGCATGAGAGGAGAGAAGATAGCCTCTTTGTCTAGTTCCGTGCTGCAGAGTTGTGGTGGCTGTCTGAACAAAGTTTTTAGGAAAGGATGGATATATGGTCTTCTGTCAAAGGGAATTATATCATGCACAGGGGTGTGGACAGAAGGGTGGAGTAGGCACAAAGTACCGGGACCCAGGACTGCCGGGGGGCCTGGCCTGCGTGTGTACTGGGAAAAGTCACCAACCTGGTGTGGGGCCTGATTCATTAAGGAAAGTTAAGTAAAAAATTAAGTGAGTTTTCTCCTTGACAAAACCATGTCACAATGCAAGGGGTGCAAATTAGTTTTCTATTTTGCAAACAAGTTAAATACTGTCTGTTTCTTCATGTTGCACACAAATATCAACTTTCAATTTCAGTGTACAAATAAGCTATCAAGTATTTGTGTGCTACGTGAAGAAACAGACAGTATTTAACTTGTTTGCAAAATAGGAAACTAATTTGCACCCCTTACATTGTAACGTGGTTTTGTCCAGGAGAAAACTTACTCAATTTTTTATTTAACGCTCCTTAATGAATCAGGCCCAAGGTCACTAAGTGATACATTGTATCAATCAACTACATTTTTCACGCTCTGACCAATCAGAGCAAAGCCGCTCTGTACTGGTTAATGGCAAAAGTTCTCCAGGTCTGTCATGTGCATCACGGCTCCACAAAGGGCAATATCCGTTGTCTGTAGCAGTGTTTCTTAAACCTGGTCCTCAGGACCCCTAACAGTGCATGTTTCCCATATCTCATTTGTCACAGTGTTTGTGGGGGGTTTTAACAGTTTGGTTTTTTTTTTTGTTTGTTTTTTTGTGGCACTACAGCATACTTGCCAACTTTTCCTCGTTGGTTTCAGGGAAATCCCAGGGGAGGTGGGGGCGGGGCTTGACTAATTGCATCATTTTGTCCCTGCCCTCCTAAACGATAGTCACAATTTTTGGCAATTACAGAAGGGGTCCTAAAATAATGCAATATTTGTGTCATTAAGCCCTGCCCCCACCACTTATCTATTGCGGGGATGAGAACCGGGAGGTCCCCCTGCTCTCCCGGGAGCCCAGGAGGTCTCCCAGAAATGCGGGAATCCCCGCACATTCCGGGAGAGTAGGCAACTATGCGTTAAAGAAAAGCAGCTAATGAATCTCTAGAGACTGAAGTGTCTTTTACATTTCTGTCTACATTACTGAAGTCATGTTGTCTTACCTGTCAGTCTTTGATTAAATCTTGGTCTCCATGAAAATGGCCACCTCCATAGGCATCAATACATGGACATAGGACACAAATTCTGAACAGCGTCATCATGCCACAGATGGCGAAGCCAACCACGTCTTGTACTGGCTCAGCATCAGGGAGAATGCCAGACTCTTCAGGGAGTGAGGGAGATCACCCCTATTTCAGGGAGTCTCCCTGACATTCAGGAAGAGTTGGCAAGTATGCACTACAAGTTCCAGCGAGCCCAGCATGTCGGAGCACCCTGGCGCTACACTTACAAGCCTGTACCCGTCGCTCTGCTAAAAGCTTATCTCCATGCACATAGTCATATAATCATGCAGATGCATTTATGTGTTTATTTTGATTTGTATGTATGGTAAGATAAGGGCTACTTAAAATAAACGCATAAATTTGCTTTTTTGGGCCACATATTTTCTGACTACACTTTTGACACAAATGTATCCATATTTAAATGAGCCTCAAAATCAGGTTTCTGTGTTTTTTTCCACAAACTAAAAGTTACTATTTTTGTTCCCTGTGAGATAAATCTGAATCCCGCACTGTGTGGTAAATTTGTCACCTCCATTTATCCAGAAATAACACTAAATTCCCTGAAGTATTATTTTTAATGAGGCACATGTATATGCAATTTTTTTTTAACACTTCTCAATGGAACAACTATAATGTATTTGGAAAAACATAAGAAGGCTTAAATGCGTCATTATTTTTTTTTTTTTAAATATAGAAAGCATTTTCATTGCTTGTGATTCATTCAACAAATGTTTTACTTGAATGTGAAGTTAAAAACTTCCTTTCAGTCTCCAAAAATTATATATATATATATTATACAAGAAATAAAATATTTATAGTTTTTTATATAGTTATGTCAACTTTTCATACTATAATTTTATCAATATGTATTTATATATTATATGTTCCAGCATTTTCAAGAATGTTCAAGCCAGTACACACATGATTGAGCCAATGTGTACAATCACATTAAACTTGTTACATTTGAATACATTTGGCAGTTTTTTATTGTAAAACCTTGAACTCCACCAGTTAGTAATCAATTGGGCAGTTATATGGACTCTGAGAACACAATGGGTTAGATTTTCTAAACTGCGGGTTTGAAAAAGTGGAGATGTTGCCTATAGCAACCAATCAGATTCTAGCTGTCATTTTGTAGAATGTACTAAGTAAATGATAGCTAGAATCTGATTGGTTGCTATAGGCAACAGCTCCACTTTTTCAAACCCGCAGTTTAGTAAATATACCCCAATATCTTGGCTTGATTTTTATGCTCCTGGATGCAGGGAATTGACCCCACAATGTTTTTACTGCTATGAGTATTGAGCTAAAGTTAAGTTTATTCACTTCACTTATTCCAATTAATTGTAGGACAATGCACCACTAGCCAGAGTATTCCCAAACTGCAGGAAACTTTGTTGAAACCGTGAGCTGTTCAGTCTAGATATGGTCCAGACACATGCCAAGAGCCGTCTATGGCCTCGGGTGGAATAAATATGGTCTTTAGTTTTATGGATATTTTATGTTGTCGGAAAAAACCTCTGTCGATGAAATCCACCAGTTAATTTTTGGCTTTTAAGGTGAAGTTGGAGCTATAAGGAAAGAGAACAGCTTGGAATCTGAATGGGATGACTCAGATGGTTAATCCAAAGTGCAGGAGAAGTAGCAAGTCCCAGGCAGTCCCCTGTTAAAGTGCCTGGGTTGGGTGGTTTTTCCAATGACTTACTCGCTCATCTGCGATGACAACAGGCTAATGGAAATGTCTTTAGCTGGTGCACCATAAATAGAGGTTCTCTTGAGCAGACAGTAGACCTTTTAAACCTCCAACCTGCATAGGCTCAGGTTCTGATTTATCTGTCTTGGTACTGGAGTATTTGACAGGTGATATTGGGGGGAAGAAAGAAGTATTAGACTGCAGATCTCTGTATTATGCCTTGAGCCATTTAGTGAGCTATGTGTCCCGGAACTCCTGCAGATTTTGGGGGGGACCCAATCAGGGCAGCTCATCATTGCAGATGTCATCGTTAAGTCCTCTCCCACACTGGTGATGTCTAGTTGCCATATACCAGTCCGTGTCATCAATTCAGTGTCAGAACTCAATGACAAAATCCAACACAAAGAGGATTGTTTCAGCTGCGGCTTCCAAGTGGGGGGCCATCAAAAACCCAGCCAAGACCCTGCTAGAATCCTGGCAGGGGTTTCAGTATTGGATCTTCATTATTCATCAAGGATCTTCATTATTCATCAGGACATCACACTTCAACAAGTTTAGTATTATCCCCACTTTCATTGACTCTATGGCATAAGTCAGTGACTAAAGTTAAAAGATAAAGTGATATTGAGTCACAATTTTCTGATATTGAGCCCGGTCGAATCATTCTAGTAGCACCACCTTTAGTTGTTCAGGGGGTACTGCCAGTAAGGTCTGAGCAGCTTGCAATTCATCAAGTCGGGCTTGCATCATTGTGAGCTGTGCCTACATATTCTGTATGACCTTCATCTGGGTCAGTTCATTAGAAGCTGTGGTGGCCCTAGCAGGATCCATCATAGGTCATATTATTCTGTCACTTTGTGAATACAGGGCAGGAATGAATCCCATTATCTGGAGATTGATGGGCAACCAGAGACATAGTCAAGGATGAAGCCAAAGACTCAAAACCAAAGCGAGTACATGCCAGGGTAGTCAGAGCCGGGAGAATGGTCTTACAAAGCCAGGAGTCACTGCACAGATAGCCCATCATAGAGAAAGGCAGGGATGCAGGATATAGGTACAATAATATGGCAACGTGTGTGAGGTTACGGGGTTCTTAGATCACTCAATCCCATGACGGATACAACGGTACTTTATTAAGGAACAATGTATACCAATGGAAGGGCAACTGTCTTTAACAACTTTACCGTGTGGGTAACAGTAGTCGAGGAAGTGACAAGGCAAAGTCTTAGG
The DNA here is from genome assembly GCF_038048845.1 of Mixophyes fleayi. Classification (NCBI taxonomy): domain Eukaryota; kingdom Metazoa; phylum Chordata; class Amphibia; order Anura; family Limnodynastidae; genus Mixophyes; species Mixophyes fleayi. The sequence continues at coordinate 443,704,586 of NC_134402.1, read as the reverse complement.
ATGGTAGCACGAAGTCCCAATATAGTAACAAGAAATCCCAGACAATGTTAGTTCACCGCTGTTTTCAGATTCCTCAGACCAGAGTATGACCTCTTCAATCCGTCACTCCAAACTAGTACCCCGCTGGATTTGTGGGCTTTGGAGGCGAAACCTCAAACTTTCAGTCTCAGCCCCTGTCACACACACTGACTTCCTTCAATGCTCTGACCTGAACATTTTTATAGGCCCGGAAATAGCCTTCTCCTATCTGAGTAATTCAACACTCTCTTTCAATCCCAAAACCTACTATTACTATCAAGATGTGTATTTGGATAAAAGGATTAAAGTCAATTGCTATCAGGACTAGCATGACCACCTTTTGGTTCTGCACAATGTGCAGACAATAGCCAGGTTGCTGACTACACAGTAGAATGTTTACCAAGGCCTGGCTAAATAATTGTGTTTGCAGCAGTCTTATGTCTTAGCACAGTCTATTAACCTACTTGTAATAGTATGCATCAACTAGCTGTTAACTGTGCACATTTTACCATCTAAATTATGACATTACCCAACTAATAACTGTACTCAAAGTCTGCCATTTAACTTGCACAGAACAATTATTGAATACACAGTGCCAATTTGTTACATTGCAGCCACCTTGAGTAATGTGTTGGACGAAAAGGCCTGGCTTCTCTAACCTTCTCATATTATACTATATTGTCTTCTATTATATGGAGTTTTCAGCCTCTAACCTGGATCCAGCCTTTTAATATCATAAAGTTGAAGTGAAGCTCTTACATCCTTCTGACGTCCTCTTGTGTATCAGATGAGCCACTTTTAATAATATTTTTGGTATGCGGCTACCTTATACACTGTGTGTACTTATAATATATATATTTTTTGTATTTTACGAGGACCGCCCGCCCTAGTGAGGTCTTGTTAATCACCTAAGCAGTTTGTTCAACCAAAATGCAGTTAAATCCATAGATGGCAGTACAGATATGTGGATATATAATCACCAGACAGATGCAAGTCTTCGAAGTACCCAGAGTACAGTCAATGCACAGGTTATATCCCCTTCAATATTCCTACAGTGGTGGGGCTATTGGCAGGCAGATTGGAACCGTAGCCCGATTATGATAGATGGGCCAGTGATGAGGCATAACCCTAAGGGTCCCACCCCCCCTCCCCCCCCCCCCCCCATGGTGATTGGGGACTGTTGGCCCCTTGTGAAGAAGGTATCTAGGATTCTAATCCATGGATACTACTGTAGCATAGACCTGGTTGACTGTACAGTAGAGTTGACAGCATTATGCTTACGTACGCCAATTGTTTAACACAGACATCTCGTTCTCACTTATTCCTGATTTTCATTCCACCTGGCTTCATTTAAGAATACCCTATCTGGCTTATGTAATCATGTTTCTATTAATATAAATGCGCACAGCCTACAATAACCTATGTTAAAAAGTTGCACAAGAGCAATAAATGAAAATAAACTGCAAGTCAGTGAGATGGTGCAAGTTCATAGTCTGCAGATAGATCGATGGATCGAGAGTGTTAAAATAATAGTGTGAGATCTTTCTTACTTGGCACTATACCAACCTAGCTAAGTGTGTGTAATCATATACACCTGAAATACGGCACAGACACAGATATTTTGGTAAATAAATAGGTCGCAGTTAATTTATTTAAATAATTGAACCTTCGTGGTGGCGGTGAGAGCGCAGCAGTCAGCTAACAACTACTCTTGAACCAACAAACCGTGGGGGACAAGCGCTCAACCACTAACCAAGAATCTCATCTTTATCAATCGGCCGGCGCTAGTCTGGCGTCAGCGTGACTGTCCCCTCTAGACTCGACATCGCTGCACCGCGCAAAGCGCAGCAAGGGATCCTCCGCGCAGAGGAAGTCAAGAGTCATGTTCTTCAAAAGGGGCAGTGACGAGCGGCCAATAGGGATAGCACCTTCGACTAGTCACTGACTGCACAGCGCTCCTACCCACTGTTCCTCCTCTGTATAAATAAAAATGTTAAAAACAACTTAACTAAAACTAAGCAATGTGGGTGGGTGGTATCGGCGATGATCAGGAACAGAAAGACCCAGCATTCCTTGCTCACTGCATTTATACAGAGTAAACAAAACCTCTAAAAGACATCTTATTGGCTGGCGCAATATAAACACAGGAAAACTTAACCCCTAGTGGTAAGTGCCTATTCAGAGTACAGTACAGTACAGTACATGTGCGGATTCGGCACTCTGTTCTTTCTGTTAACATGCGGAAAATAACATTTAGGCAGAGTGTACTTACACCCAGAGTAAAACCTTGAGATCTGCTTGCATTTGAATGCAGTTGGAACTACGTTCATTTCTCTTTAAAACGCAAGTTACTGTTTGAATCAGGCCCAATATCCTTTTAAATCAGAAGATAAAAAAGGCATTGACAAAATTATTGACACCAGTGCCGTAACTAGACATTTTAGTGCCCTGGGCGCCCACCATCTAAGTGGGTGTGACAATCGTCAAGTGGGCGTGGTCAGCCTACGATGGGGGTGTGGCTAGTGCTTTACAAGCTCCAGGCCACACTGAAACCCCCCTCCCTCCCCATTCCTCACATTCTGGCTTTGTAAGGATCTTTATTTAAAGTAGGGATGAGCGGGATCGGATATCTGAAATCCAAACCCACCCGAACCTTGCCGATCCGAGCCGGATCCGAGACAGATCCGGGTATTTCCGCCAATTGCAAAACTGAAAGCGAGGCTCCGAGTCATAATCCCGTTGTTGGATCTCGCGATACTCGGATTCTATAAATTCCCCGCTGGCCGCCGCCATCTTCACTCAGGCATTGATCAGGGTAGAGGGAGGTTGTGTTAGGTGGTCCTCTGCCCTGCTATATCCTGTGCTGTGCTGTGCTCAGTCCAGTGGTGCTGTGTCCTGTGCTCTGTCCTTCTGAGGTCAGTGGTGCTGCTGGGTCCTGTGCCGTGTCCTGTTCAGTCCAGTGGTGCTGTGTCCTGTGCTCTGTGCTTCTAAGGGCATTGTTATTTCCCCATTATTCCCAAGTTCTAAAAAATTTTAAAAAAAGTTATAAAAAAAAAAAAAAATTATTATAAAAAAAAGAAATTAAAAGAAAATATCCAAAAACATTCAGCAGTATAAGTCCAGTGGTACTGCAATATTACAAAGTTCACTGATTCTGCAGTATAAGTCCAGTGGTACTGCTATATTACAAAGTTCACTGATTCTGCAGTATAAGTCCAGTGCTACTCTCCTGTGCCGCATATAATTTTTAAAGGCTTTGCCGAGTGTGTGTGGCTTAGGGGTACGCTCTCTTGTGCTGCATATAATGGAAAACAAAAATTTGGAGGATAAAGCTGCGAGGAAAAAGCTCCGTTTTCCTAAAAGACCCGCTGGCGGGGATACTGATAACATCTGGTCTGGACTGAAGGACCTGCCAATCATTGCAGACATGTCTACTGTTGCTGCATTGGATGCTCTCACAATAGAAAAAATGGTGGAGGATTATTTTGCTGACACCATCCAAATAGACATGTCAGACAGTCCATATTGTTACTGGCAGGAATAAAAGGCAGTTTGGAAGCCTCTGTACAAACTGGCTCTATTTTACCTGAGTTGTCCCCCCTCCAGTGTGTACTCGGAAAAAGTTTTTAGTGCAGCGGGGAACCTGGTCAGTGAGCGGCGAAGGAGGTTGCTTCCTCACAACGTTGAAAAAATGATGTTTATAAAAATGAATAATCAATTCCTCAATGAAGTACAGCACTGCCCTCCAGATAGTACAGAGGGACCTGTGGTTGTGGAGTCCAGCGGGGACGAATTGATAATGTGTGAGGAGGAGGAAGTACACACTGTAGGGGGAAAGGAATCAGAGGTTGAGGATGAGGACGACATCTTTCCTCAGTAGAGCCTGTTTAGTTTGTACAGGGAGAGATGAATTGTTATTTTGGTGTGGGGGCCCAAACAAACCAATCATTTCAGCCACAGTTGTTTGGTAGACCCTGTCGCTGAAATGATTGGTTTGTTAAAGTGTGCATGTCCTATTTCAACAACATAAGGGTGGGTGGGAGGGCCCAAGGACAATTCCATCTTGCAACTAATTTTTTGGCATTATGTTGTATATTGTAGGGACCACTCCTCTACGCAGTTTAGGTACAATTTTTGGTGGGATTCAGACCATTTGAGGGTTTTTAAATTATATTGTGGTGACCACTCCTCTACGCAGTCCAGGTACATTATTCGGTCTGATTCAGACCAGTTGATGGTTTTCTTATTATATTGTGATGACCACTCCTCTACGCAGTCCAGATACAATTTTTGGTGGGATTCAGACCATTTGAGGGTTTTTAAATTATATTGTGGTGACCACTCCTCTACGCAGTCCAGATACATTTATTGGTGCGATTCATACAAGTTCAGGGTTTTTAATTTATATTGTGGTGAGTGACCACTCCTCTACGCAGTCCAGGTACATTTTTTGGTGCGATTCATACCAGTTGATGGGTTTTCTTATTATATTGTGGTGACCACTCCTCTATGCAGTCCAGATACATTTATTGGTGCGAATCATACAAGTTCAGGGTTTTTAAATTATATTGTAGGGACCACTCCTCTACGGAGTCAAGATACAATTTTTGGTGGGATTCAGACCATTTGAGGGTTTTTAAATTATATTGTGGTGACCACTCCTCTACGCAGTCCAGATACATTTATTGGTGCGATTCATACCAGTTGATGGTTTTCCTATTATATATATTGTGGTGACCACTCCTCTACGCAGTCCAGATACATTTATTGGTGCGATTCATACAAGTTCAGGGTCTTTAATTTATATTGTGGTGAGTGACCACTCCTCTACGCAGTCCAGGTACATTTTTTGGTGCGATTCATACCAGTTGATGGTTTTCTTATTATATTGTGGTGACCACTCCTCTACGCAGTCCAGATACATTTATTGGTGCAAATCATACAAGTTCAGGGTTTTTAAATTATATTGTGGTGACCACTCCTCTACGCAGTCCAGATACATTTATTGGTGCGAATCATACAAGTTCAGGGTTTTTAAATTATATTGTGGTGACCACTCCTCTACGCAGTCCAGATACATTTATTGGTGCGAATCATACAAGTTCAGGGTTTTTAAATTATATTGTGGTGACCACTCCTCTACGCAGTCCAGATACATTTATTGGTGCGAATCATACAAGTTCAGGGTTTTCTTATTATATTGTGGGGACCACTCCTCTACGCAGTCCAGAAAGATACCTCGTTGCAACGTTTTGGACTAATAACTATATTGTGAGGTGTTCAGAATACACTGTAAATTAGTGGAAATGCTTGTTATTGAATGTTATTGAGGTTAATAATAGCGTAGGAGTGAAAATAAGCCCAAAAACTTGATTTTTTAACTTTTTATGCTTTTTTAAAAAAAAATCCGAATCCAAAACTTTAAATCCGAACCAAAACCTTTCGGCAGGTGTTTTGCGAAACAAATCCGAACCCAAAACATCACAAAAATCTGAATCCAAAACACAAAACACGAGACACCAAAAGTCGCCGGTGCACATCCCTAATTTAAAGGGCCTTTGTAGAATCACAGTACTTTCAATGCAGCTATCACATGCTAGCTGTAGAAAAAATGAATTAGTTGAAATTGAAATAAAACGCACTGAAACAAATTGAAACATAATTGTAATGGTACCATCTGTATCACACTGCCCCTTCATCACACTGTGCCCTCCATCACAGTTTCCCCTTTATCACATATCACACCATCTTTATCATACTGTGCCCCCTTATCACCATCACACTAAATATATATATATATATATATATATATATATATATATATATATATATATATATATATATATATATATATATACACACACACAATACAGAGGGCATTCCTATGACCGCCATACCAGCGCTGTTGTCCCTAATCTTTCTCTATTTTCACATTAATAAATAGCTCTCCTCCCCAAAATCAGCCCCACAGTTAATTAATAGCCTCAAACCACCCCACCATTAAATTAAAAAGTCTCATCAATAAATTAAATTGACCCACCATCACCACACAAATAAAATAGTACCCATTAAATAACTAGCACCCACAAAAAACGCCAACATTACATTAATAGCCTACCTCCCACCCATGTACTGAGACACACATCCCTACCCTCATATCACACTTTATATTAATCCGCCCCCTTTTCTCTCACACATTATGGCAGCATACCACCCCCCATTCCCTCAAAAACCATAGCTGCATGTAGCATAGACCCCCCTCCATAATAGCTATGTGCAGCACATATCCCTCCCTCTATCATAGCAACATCCCTACTCCTCTAATATAGCAGCACCCCTCCTCCTCTAACATAGCAGCACCCCTCCTCCTCTAACATAGCAGCACCCCTCCTCCTCTAACATAGCAGCACCCCTCCTCCTCTAACATAGCAGCACCCCTCCTCCTCTAACATAGCAGCACCCCTCCTCCTCTAACATAGCAGCACACCTCCTCCTCTAACATAGCAGCACACCCCCTCTAACATAGCAGCACACATTCACCCCCTCTAACATAGCAGCACCCCTCCTTCTCTAACATAGCAGCACCCCTCCTCCTCTAACATAGCAGCACCCCTCCTCCTCTAACATAGCAGCACCCCTCCTCCTCTAACATAGCAGCACCCCTCCTCCTCTAACATAGCAGCACACCCCCTCTAACATAGCAGCACACCCCCCTCTAACATAGCAGCACCCCTCCTTCTCTAACATAGCAGCACCCCTCCTTCTCTAACATAGCAGCACCCCTCCTCCTCTAACATAGCAGCACCCCTCCTTCTCTAACATAGCAGCACCCCTCCTCCTCTAACATAGCAGCACACCCCCCTCTAACATAGCAACACCCCTCCTCCTCTAACATAGCAGCACCCCTCCTCCTCTAACATAGCAGCACCCCTCTTCCTCTAACATAGCAACACCCCTCCTCCTCTAACATAGCAACACCCCTCCTCCTCTAACATAGCAACACCCCTCCTCCTCTAACATAGCAGCACCCCTCCTCCTCTAACATAGCAACACCCCTCCTCCTCTAACATAGCAACACCCCTCCTCCTCTAACATAGCAGCACCCCTCCTTCTCTAACATAGCAGCACCCCTCCTTCTCTAACATAGCAGCACCCCTCCTCCTCTAACATAGCAGCACCCCTCCTTCTCTAACATAGCAGCACCCCTCCTCCTCTAACATAGCAGCACCCCTCCTCCTCTAACATAGCAGCAACCCTCCTCCTCTAACATAGCAGCACCCCTCCTCCTCTAACATAGCAGCACCCCTCCTCCTCTAATATAGCAGCACACATTCACCCCCTCCCTCTATCAGAGTAGTACACATCCCCCTACCCTAGAATCTTTTGTTTCAAGTCCTACCTACTTTCTTTTTCCTTCCTGTCCAGCCGTCGCTGTCTGGCTCTTCTCTGCTCCTCTGCTGCCTAGCAACGTCATTACATCAGACGCTGAGGGGCAGAGGGCAGAGTTTAGAAGAGAGGAGGAGCTGGGTGTCGAGCGCTATCTTGGATGCGCCGGCCGGCAGTCTGATTCTGAGGTCTGCCAGTAAAAGTGGCAGGTAGCGGGTGGCCGCTGTGCCCACTTGTGCTTGTTCCGCACCCACAGCTGCCTAGTTACAGCTCTGATTGACACCCTAGACGTAATGTTTGCTAGCACAGCCTCTGGTCCTCATTACTGCATCAACAGCTTCTAATAACCACGTGTAAGCTCCCTGTACTTCTCTACTGGCAAGCCTCTATTCTTTTGCAAACTGTTCCAGTTCTCCCAGATTTGAAAGGTGCCTTCTCCCTACTGCTGTATTCAGATGTCTTCACAGGTGTTCCATGGGATTTAGACCTGGATTCATTGTTGGCGCTTCGGAGCAGTCCAGCATCTCACCTGGAACCATTCCATGGTGCTTTGTGAAGTGTATTTGGAGTTATTGTCCTGCTGAAAGACTCATGACCTTTGACGAAGACCCAACTTTCTGACTCTAGGTTTTAACATTGGGTTCCAAAATGGCCTGGTAATCTCCAGATTTCATGATGCCTCGCACATGTACAAGGCCCCCAGAGCCAGATGCAGCAAACCCAAAGCATCATTGAAGGTCGGCTACATTGCCATGGGCATTAAACTTCCTAATAACAATACATACTGTGGATGTGGGAACATCAAGCTTCCTGGAGACGGATTTGTAGTCTCGTGAGACCTTTTCTCTATTCAAGCTCATTTAAAGGGTGGTTTTTATATTGCAGACACCTGCTACTCACCACAGGTGCGTTCCATTCCAACGTGAACGAAAATCACCTACTTGAATTCAAATTATTTCTAACAACTTCTTAGGGATGCCAATAATTGTGCTCGAGGCATCTGAGTATCGCTCGACTTCCCAGGTAAATAATTTTTTATAAATAAGGGATTATTTTATTGGATAGACCAGTGGCAATATTGCCACGATCAGGGCTCTACTGGCAACTAGGCCTCAATGTTTTGTGTTTTTCCTTGGCTTGATTTGATCAGTGTATAAATTGCTTAATATGTATTGTTCGTTCTTGTAGTGTGAGATATCATGTGATTGCATTTCAGCCAATTACATGGCTGGAACAACTTTTGTCTTCATTGTATAGTCTTCCGATATGCAGATCAATAGACTTGGATATATGCTCATTTGTTGGTCACGTGACATTGCAACACATGATTATACTACCTGAAGTGTTTGACGTCACCCAATTTGGTGGAATGTTTGATTAATGAATCTGTGTATACATACCTGATTTATAGTCTAGATAAAAACTCTGTGGCTGACATAAACTGACCACAATTGATTTTCTGTGAGTGCTTACGAAATGGATTATATAAAAAAGGATTTGGATTGGAACAATGGGGGTTTTACTGGGAAATATGGGATCGGCCACAACATTACAACCGCCTGCCTAATATCGTGTAGGACCCCTCATGCCGCCAAAACAGCTCTGACCCGCCGAGACATGGACTCCTCTGAAGATGTCAGGTGGTATCTGGCACCATGGTAGCATCAGATACTGTAAGTTGCCAGGTGGGACCTCCATGGCTCGGACTTGTTTACCCAGCACATCCCACATATGCTCAAACAAATTGAAATCTGGTGAATTTGGAGGCCAAGTCAACACCTTGAACTCTTTGTCATGTTCCTCAAACCATTCCTAAACAATTATTGCAGTGTAGCAGGGGGCATTATCCTGCTGAAAGAGGCCACTGCCATCAGGGAATTCCGTTGCCATGAAGGGGTGTACCGGTCTGCAAGAATGTTTAGGTAGGTGGTACGTGTCAAAGTACCACTCACATCAATGCCAGGACCCAAGGTTTCCCAACAGAACATTGCCCAGAGAATCACACTGCCTGATTCATCAGACCAGGCCACCTTCTTCCATTGCTCCATGGTCCAGTTCTGGTGCTCACCTGCCCATTGTAGGCACTTTTGGCAGTGGCACTCTGACCGGTCTGCGGACTACGCAGCCCCACACACAGCAAGCTGCGATGCACTGTGTTTTCTGACACTTTTCTATCATAGCCAGCATTAACTTTTTCAGCAATTTGTGCTATAGTAGCTCTTCTGTGGGATTGGACCAGACGGGCTAGCCTTCGCTCCCCACGTACATCTAAGAGCCTTGGACACCTATGACCCTGTTGTTCAGCTGCTGTCCTACCTTGGACCACTTTTGGTACGTACTAAACACTGCATACCGGGAACACCCCACAAGACCTGCTGATTTTGCTGTTTTGGAGATTCTCTGACCCAGTCATCTACCCATCACAATTTGGCTCTTGTCAGAGTAAATCAGATCCTTACGCTGCCCATTTTTCCTGCTTCCAACACATCAACTTCAAGAACTTACTGTTCACTTGCTGAATAATATATCCCACCCCTTGACAGGTGTCATTGTCGCAAGATAATCAATGTCATTCACTTCACTTGTCAGTGGTTTTAATATTGTGGATGATCGGTATATATGTGAATATATATATATATATATATATATTCTCTGTAGGTGTCTTAAGTAGGGGGGAGGAGTAGCCCTAGTTCAGGCTCCATTGTCTGAACTAAGTCTCCTTATATTCCCTAAAGGCCATCTTTTTTTCTTTCCCAATATTTGCTACTTCTTTTGCAAACCACACTGGCTTCCTTTTCCTTGTACTTTTCTTAACCCTTTGATACAAAGGTCTGTTGCTTTAATTATTGCACAATTTTTCCCACCTCTCCTGCTCTCCGTTCAAGTTCTTCCACTCTGCCACTTACACATTTTCTCACCCTTCCTAAAATCTAACACCTTTATGTAGTATGAGTTGGTCTCTGTCTTTATACTAAACCATACTGCTTGATGGTCGCTGGATCCTAGGTTCTCCCCCACATTTACATCAGATATTCTGTCACCATTTGTAAGAATTAAGTCTAATATTGCGTCTTTGCGAGTGGGCTCCCTCACCATTTGCTTGAGGGATGCTCCTTGCAAGGAATTCAGAATGTCCCTACTTCTAGTGGAACTTGTAGAAGACTCCTCCCAGTTCACATCAGGTAGATTAAAGTCTCCCATGATTATTACCTCTCCTTTTAAAGCCATTTTTTTGATGTCCTGTAGTAAGTTCCTGTCCAGTTCTTCTTCCTGACCTGGTGGTCTATAGATCACCCCAGTACGAAGAACAGCGTTGTACCCTGTTTTTATGGTCACCCAAGGGGCCTCAGTTTTTTCTTCAATACTTTGTATTAAAGTAGTCATTATGCTTTTTTCACATACATTGCTACCCCTCCTCCAATTATTCCCACTCCGTCCTTCAAATAAAGTATATTTGGGCAGTGGTTAGCACTTCTGCCTCACAGCACTGGGGTCATGAATTCAATTCCTGACCATGGCCTTATCTGTGTGGAGTTTGTATGGGTTTCCTCCAGGTGCTCCGGTTTCCTCCCACACTCCAAAAATATACTGGTAGGTTAATTGGCTGCTGACAAAATTGACCCTAGTCTGTGTGTCTGTGTGTGTGTTAGGGAAATTATCCTGTAAGCTCCAATGGGGTAGGGACTGATGTGAATGAGTTCTCTGTACAGCGCTGCGGAATTAGTGTCGCTATATAAAGAACTGATGATGATGAAGTACATCCTGGTATAGCTATGTGCCAGTCATAATTTTTATTGCACCATGATTCTGTAATAACCACAATATCCAGATCATCCCTTGTCAGTAAAGCATTCCAATGAGAGGACAGGATGACTCCCTGTTACCGGCCCCTCCTGAGCGCCCTCCTCTCCCCCCCCCCCCCCACATTGCTTAATTAGGTTTTTGCATGTAAGTGCATAAGTAGCTCATTCATACTCCAGCCCTGTACTCAGGAACATGATGTTTTGTAGATCGCTGCCCGTTTTTTTGGCTTTCATTCCCTTTGTGTCGAGTCTTTACATGTGCCAGCCACGTCCCCGAATCATTTATCAGACTGGTTCCAATCCAGCGATCTTCTTCACAGGCTGCCAATCTCCCTGCTCAGTGTTTTTATTCTGTCTGGTGCCTGCTGATCACCTCCTTGCTTGGACCTCGGGGGGGACGTTGCTACAGCAACAAACACAAGTGCCATTTATAGGGCTCTATCATGCTAAAATGCAACTTGGAATGTGTTTCGTCTGAGCGGTAATCAGTCATCTGCAGTGACAGCTGTATAAGCTCATCGGCTCCTGTAACTCATCAATGCATCTGCCTGCAAACGTCACATACTGGTCTGTTAAAATAAACTGCAATCATAATGTCATTGTATTTCACAGCCAATTGGAGCTCATGTAGACGCCAGCTGATCTCTGATTGGCTGTCCAGATGTTTACTGTGTGATTGACAGCAGTTCATCATGCTGCTATTAAACGGAGCATAGGTTAGGAGTCGCTAGAAGCGATTAGTTAACGGCAGTGGGCTTGTGATTTAGGAGCTGGGAAGACTAAGAATCATGCAGGACTTTTCTTACTGGTCAGCAAAATGTGTGTAGGGCTCGGCCTCAAAGCCACTGACTGCTGGTCACATATCGGACTTACCTACTCTCTTGGAATGTCCGGGAAACTCCTGAATGTCGAGTACTTCTCCCGGACCGGCGGGAGACCGGTTCTCCCGTATCCTTTGAGAAGTGTGCAGGACGACGCGATTTGTCATGTTAGCCCTGCCCCCCTGCGTGTGATGAAGCAATTACGCCAATGCATAGGGCTAAAATGACACATTTACATATAACAGGAGACGTTGTTTACTGGTGGTGTAATATGGGGCACTGCTTTGTGGGGTTGGCATTTTGACATCCTTGCTGTGGGTGTCATAACACTTTAAGGGGCATATTCAATTGTTAGAATATCCCGCGGCGTTAAAACTATTACCGTTATTACGGTAATAGTAAGCTGTATTTCAGCTCGCGGCTCAGGGAGCTGAAAGCTGAAATCCAGCGAGAAAACTACCGTAACAACTGTATTTACGCGCACTATTACCGTAATGACGGTATTTACGTGCACTATTACCGTAATAACGGTATTTACGCGCACTATTACCGTAATACCGGTATTTACGCGCACTATTACCATAATAACGGTATTTACGCGCACTATTACCGTACTACCGGTAATAGTGCGCGCGCCGCGCGATTTTTGCCATTTTCGCCAACAATTGAATATGCCCCTAAAGGTCACTTATAAAAGTATAAAACGGCAGGCCCGCGGTGCAAATTGTATTTTTCAACACCCTATGTTAATTTTTGCTTATAAGAAGTGTAGAAATCTGTGTGTAGGGATTGCTGCATCTGTTGGAGAATGCAAAATAGAAAAATAAGAGAGTTGGCATAGATCCATGTAGGCATGAGGAGGGTTAATAGGCACACTTGGCAAATGTTGACGCAGTTTTTTCTGGTTTACAAATGGGGCCCTTTTGTCCGCAACACAAACACAAAATGAAATACTCAGCTCTGATAGTATATAGGGGCAAGTATTGGGGGCATGATGAAGTGACTGGAAATTTTGCGTCATGGCACAGTGGGGCGTAATCAGGAGGATGTGATTCTCATCATCCGGCCACACCTATTGCTGCATAATTATGCAAATATCATCCCTTGCAAATACGGCCTAATGACACAAGACAGAGAAGTGGGATCGGGGGGCGCGGCCTTCTCCCCCGGGAAATTTGGTAGTCAGACAGTACAGGAGAATAGACAAGCTTGGTGATTTCACAAGTTCTAGTGAATTGAGAGACATTTCACGCCTATTGAATCAGCCTATAAAACAGCTGCCTCCCTTATGTGTGGGTGATGGGTCCGAATAAAAGAGCGAGGGCATAAACCGGTAAATACGGTTACATTTTGCTGTCCACTTTATTTGTAGATCTAATTACAGTTACTCCATAAACGTATATATAAAAGCGTGAAGTAATTTCAAGTAATGCAACCTTTTTTTTTTTCTTTTTACAGACAGGTTTGTGACTGTTGTAAAATACAACAATCTGTTCAGTTTTCTTTCAAACTTTAACACGTATCCACATAAACATTTATTTTCCAGCAATTGAGACAAGTAAATGAATATCTGATGTGTCCAAAAGCACAAATTTGTGCACCACACGTAAAGACCTGGCATGTGGGAATGTGCAACATAATCTCCAATAAAAAAGGGATATTCGGAGGAAGGGGGGGGGGGGGGGGGGGGCGATATATTACTGTCTTTGCTCTATTACCCAAACAGGCAAAGCAATGCTATAGAACTGTCTGAAAAAGAGATTTGGCTACTGATTATTCAAGAAATGCTTGGAATTGGATATAGGAAAAACAAACTCGTACCTCTTAGCACATGTAAATTCTTCTCGGAAGATAATTGAAAACTATGTTGAGTCCAAAGCTTTATTTGCTGGTAATTTGTACATTGTACTCACCCACTCCGGGAGACTCCCCAATTCAGGGTAGGTCTCCCAGACTCTGGAGAGACAAGGCCATTCTCCCGCATCCTGCATGGGGGCCTCCTATTCATCAATTTGTGAAAAGCTTTGCTAGCAACTTTAAGCTACACACTGACCACCAATGTTAAATAGACCCCTGAGAGTTATATAGTGGAAGGAGCAGGGTTCCCCAGCAGCACAGAGTATATCAGGAGATAAGTGATGGGTTAGTTAGGACACTGCTGTATGTGACATGGGCAGTGACATGATGTGAGGAGGGGAATGGAGGCAGCAGGAAGCCACAGACTGAGAGTTATATAGTGGAAGGAGCAGGGTCCTCCACCAGCACAGTAGAGTATATCAGTGTATCAAACTTGTTAGAATTATAATTTTAAGTCCGTTATGTATAGGTTAGTTCAGGACTTGGCACAATTGTACACTGGGTTGGGGTACTAGGGATTCAGGCAGCAATTTGTTGAAATAACCCTAGTAGAATCTGCATAAAAGCTCCTGCCCAGTACCAACGTAGCCATGAAATGCTATTAAACTATTGCAAATTTTGCCAAGTATTGAGTAGTTATGTCAAGCCTTACACTCCTCTCTCTTATTACAAATTACTTTTTGCTTTGGTTATGCAATAAAAATGTGCATTTTTTTTTTTCTATTATAAACCTGAAAAGCATACACAGGATTGTTTAGTGCACCCGCTGTAAAAATTCAATTGTGTAGGTGAGCGCGGCTAATGAATTACCAAAGGTCTTGCTCAGTCACAGAGGTAATTTTCATGTTAACCTTCACACACACAAAGGATTAACATAAGCAACTAACGTTTATTGTCCTATCAATTCAATCAATCTTGTGCTTGCTTGCAGAGAGAAATGATAACGAAACAGCACTCAAGGCTGGCTACATACCACAATGCAGGTGACTTGCACAACTAAAGTCCCATCTACCTTTAAATGTCAAGAATCACTTGTTAGGACAGCAGAAGAGCCGTGCCTAAGAATGACAGCGGGATCAGTAAGATATTTGCCTTTACCGCTGTGTTAGGAGGAAGAACTTCAGCTGCACGTTACGAACTTGTGTGTTTCGGATGCAGCACAGATTGCCGGGAGCAAGAGGAGAAAAGATTGTCATTCCCGGTATTTGCAGAAGGAGAATCTGCTCATTTATTAATTATCACAATGCAGTTACAAGCATGGGAATCATGGGTTTGTTTTCTGGGCAAGGCTGACACCGCAGGTCTGTATGCAATAGACGGAAGCTGGAGTGTTTGAAATGTTTCTGTGCTGAAGTCAGGGCTTGTTGGGCTGCACCATACACAGAGTACGTCACAGCCTCAGCTGTCAGTGAGATGGTTACAAAAGCAGAAACCCTTTCTTATGTCAGATCAGTACACCGCGGTCCAATTATCAGCTGCTGTGTTGTGGAAGATTACGGTCATGTTTGATACAAAGAGAAGAATTGTCTCCTCCTTATAAAACAATGTGGAAACATTGCTACAATTTTTGGCTAAATTAATGAACTTTTCTTCAAAGCAAATTATTATTTTAATTTTTTTATGGTTTTCCAGGATTGTGCAAAAAAAATCACTTGTAGGTCAGTTGCTTTAAAACAAAAACGTAGTGACTTGTCTTTCGGCTTGATTTCAACGTAACTCTTCCTGCAACTGGAAACGTTGGCATGGCGATGGCTGAGAAGTGTGATTTCATCGTTAATATGTATGGGTACGATCTGGGTGGCCACTTTGTAGATTTTAAGCCTTTAGGATTCGGGGCCAATGGACAGGTCCTGTCTGCCACCGACAGCAAAACTTCTCAGAAGGTGGCGGTGAAAAAGATCACAATCAGCGACTGCCGCGGCATGAAACACGCGTTGCGAGAGATTAAGATAATCCGGCATCTTAACCATGATAACATTGTGAAGGTCCACACCGTGTTAGGTCCTAGAGGAGCTGATCTTGAAGGAGACCTTTTCAGATACAACCTGGTGTACATTGTGCAGGAACACCTGGAGACGGATCTGGCCCGCTTGCTGGAACAGGGACCTCTCAGCGAGGACCACGCCAAGCTTTTCATGTACCAGCTGCTCCGCGGATTGAAGTACATCCACTCCGCCAATGTGCTCCACAGGGACCTGAAACCAGCCAACATCTTCATCAGCACGGAGGACCTCGTACTCAAGATCGGTGACTTCGGGCTGGCCAGGATCGTGGACCAGCATTACTCACACAAGGTATTTATCTATTGTTCTCATACAGCAATACACTTTGCAAACAGTTTTTAAACTTAAGCTTTTAATTTGTTATACATAAAACCAATAAAATAATATTGTAATTATTTTTTTTATTTAAATCCCGACTTTTCTGAAATTGTAGTAATCTGTGACAGATCGCACTGTGTTAGGATAGATAGATACGAGATAGATATGAGATAGATAGATAGATATGAGATAGATATAGCATAGATTGATATAGGATATATTGATATAAGATATATATATAGTTTCAGATAGATATAGATAGATAGATATCGGATAAATAGAGCGATAGATACGAGAGAGACAGATATGCGATAGATAGATAGCTAGATGTCGGATAAATAGTTATAAGATAGATAGATATGAGATAGATATAGGATAGATAGATATGAGATGGATATAGGATAAATAGATAGATAGCTAGATGTCGGATAAATAGTTATATATAGGATAGATAGATAGGAGATAGATATAGGATAGATAGATATGAAATGGATACAGGGGCACACGCAACCCCCCTGACCCAAAAAAACCCCAAAAAACACACGAGAGAGCTGCTGCTCCGTATCCGTATCAGCAGCGCTGTCATATACAGCAGCCGCGGCGCTGTCGAAGAAGCTTCCGCGGCGGTGCTGCGTGCGCCACTGGGATATAGGATAAATAGATATATATGAGATAGATATAGGATAAATAGATGGATAGATATAGGATAGATAGATAGATATAGGATAGATAGATAGATATGAGATAGACATGATACATATGAGATGGATAGATATGAGATAGATATAGGATAAATAATAGATATGAGATAGATATAGGATAAATAGATAGATATGAGATAGATATAGGATAAGTAGATAGATATGAGATAGATATAGGATAAATAGATAGATATGAGATAGATATAGGATAAATAGATGCATAGATATAGGATAGATAGTTAGATATAGGATAGATAGATAGATATGAGATAGACATGATAGATATGAGATGGATAGATATGAGATAGATATAGGATAAATAGATAGATATGAGATAGATATAGGATAAATAGATAGATATGAGATAGATATAGGATAAATAGATAGATATGAGATAGATATAGGATAATAGATAGATATGAGATAGATAGATAGATATGAGATAGATATAGGATAGATAGATAGATATGAGATAGATATAGGATAATAGATAGATATGAGATAGATAGATAGATATGAGATAGATATAGGATAGATAGATAGATATGAGATAGATATAGGATAAATAGATAGATATGAGATAGATAGATAGATATGAGATAGATATAGGATAGATAGATAGATATGAGATAGATATAGGATAAATAGATAGATATGAGATAGATATAGGATAAATAGATAGCTATGAGATAGACATGATAGATATGAGCTGGATAGATAGATATGAGATAGATATAGGATAAATAGATAGATATGAGATATGGCGTATTTCGTATTACCATGCACCCCACTCACTTGCCAGTCAGAAAAGTTGACACGTATGACATACATACATACATACATACAGTAAAATAATTAATAGATGAGAGTTGGCCTTCTAGTGCACTGCTGTTGGAGTTAATAAGGAGATGGCCATATTTAGTATTTAAAAATGCTCATGAACATTGTGACATCATCGAGAGAACATTAGTGTACCCGCACGCGGTGCAGCCACGTAACTGACGTGTGAGGGTGACATCAGTTCACCACCCATGTGCTGGGGTATAGTTGGCATACGGCTCCAAGTTGGCATATCTACAGGTCTGGAAAATCCTTTAGTGCATTTGTGGAAAATGTGATTTGACTACAGCATCTTTTAATGTCTAACATTTATTGTCATTCGAGGATTCAGTGAATGTAACTGTTCTGTAAACCTCTGTAAGCCTGTCCTAGTATTGTTATTCCGGGCTGAATAATGGATTTAAGATGCAGGACAGTAATCGACAGCTAGGCTTCCCTAAATGTTCTAGAATCCACATACTGATCTGTGTAGTGGACAAACGGCCTCTAAATGGAAGTTCAGATCGTTAGTCGTTACCACTACCAACAGTGTCAGTATTACTTTTTTGTGATTTACCTGAATCGGCGTTTTCTGGTTCAATCCATATTAATAAAACGTAAATCTGTAAAGCATGGAATACTGCCCCCATAGTCCGACCTGTACAGCTTGGTAATGTAACGCCCAATGTAGATCCTGATACATGTCTGAAAAATACATAAAACGTATCGGGAACAAGTTATCAAAGGACAAAAAGCCTATCTGCCGGTGATATGGCTGTTTCACTTTGTTGTATAGATGTACGGGGTTTATCGTAGCGATAAACGTGACCGCTTCCCCATGCAATACTTGTTTTGTTAATTTTTCTTAATTTAAATTAATTTGTATTCCTTATAAATATATCAATAATTTAAACCGTACAAATGCTTTATTCCAAGATTGAAGAGAGAAGCTAAATATAAGCCGTTTTGCCTATTGATAAGTTTGCCCCTGATTCATGTTCGGATACAACCTGTGGTTAAACAAAGAAGAGCAGGGAATATGAGCGTAGTTACGACTGTATTGATATCCAATCGGAACTCAAGATACGTTTCCATTGGAGTTTGGGTGTAAGTACGCTCTGCCTAAACGTTACTTGCCACATGTAGACAGAACACAGTAGGGCATACGCACATACATAGGTCTCATCAGAACACATACAACAAATATTTATATTGTAAAATAAATTAACAAATCTAATCATCATTAATAAAAATATGGATTGTTAAAAAAAATATTTATCTTTTTACATTAAGTACATTAATCAAGATGTTTGTTTACTGCAGACTGTACAAAAAAAGCGTTTTTATGGTCTATCAGTTGCATACACATGTTCTGTGCTAGCTGTAGGCACGAATAGGTGTAGTTTTTAATACAAACACTATGCTGCGTCAGTCGTCACAATTAGTCGGCCCTTACACCTGTCCTGTAGCTGTTGCAAATGATACGGCAGGAACAAACGCACTTATGAGAAACCCTGGATTTGAATTGGCCACATCTGTGTCGGAACGCCCTCTGCACCCTTACTGTAAGTGGCCTTTGTTAGTTCGCCTCTTTCCTCCCTTATTAAACCTCTCAAGCCGTAGGTGTCATTTGCATTCAGTCATAACTTTGGCAGCACAGTGGCTCAGTGGTTAGCACTTCTGTCTCACAGCACTGGGGTCATGAGTTCAATTCTTGACCATGGCTTTATCTGTGAGGCGTTTCTATGTCATCCCTGTGTTTGCGTGGGTTTCCTCCGGGTGCTCCGGTTTCCTCCCACACTCCAAAAACATACTGGTAGGTTAATTGGCTGCTAACAAATGACCCTAGTCTGTGTGTGTGTGTGTGTGTTAGAAAATTTAGACTGTAAGCTCCAATGGAGCAGGGACTGATGTCTCTGTACAGCGCTGCGGAATCAGTGGTGCTATATAAATGATGATGATAAATTGCATGCAATTGTGTTCATTGGTGTGAGCTCCGTTTTGGAGCAAACACAAAGCTTTTTCACGCAATACACGGCCCACAAGCCGACTTACGTCCGAACATGAATCAGGCCCAAACTGTGCTCCAATGCCAACTAAGCAAAACTTCAGGAACTATGGAGCCAACGCGCCAACAAAAAATTGTTAGTGGTCGGACACCTGCTCCTGGCTCCCGAATCTTGCTCATAGCTAATTTTTTTTCCATTTTGTTAAAGTCACCAGGAGAATGACAGTTGTTGCAGACAACCTGCTTGGTCGTTAGGAGTTATAGCACCTTTTTCCTCTGCACCACTATCTATGAATGTCTCCGATACAATGTTGATATGAGGTCATGCTATAATTCAATGCTATTAGTTGCCTCGGATCCTACGGCGCTCCCAAACAGCTTTCCTCCCAAATGTCCCAATTTGAGGGGACTGTCCCGCCACCTCGCCGGGAAGTTTGCAGGTATGTCCTGGCACAGCGTGTGGCAATTCTACCGTCTTTTCAGTGTAGGGGCGTTTCGGACATTCCGGGCATCAGTTGTGCCAGGCACTCACCCAGAGAAGGGTATGCCCACACTCGGTGTGCCCTCATGCAGCATAAATACATCCTTTTTTGTATGCACACAGTTTGTCCCAATTTGGATGGGGATCGATGATAGGAGGTACGAAACTGGACCGCTTCTCTTAATACTAGAAGCAGTTATTAGTATTTGTTCTAAAGTTATTTATTAAAAGTACTTAAAATACATGAGCCCTGTATTATGATCACAGCAATTGATTGTGTTGGAGAGTGAACGTGTTTGGATGCAGAGGCACAAAAGAGAAGAGAGTAGACAGATAACGTTGGCCAACATGCGGCTCCTTCATCGGAAGCATATCCATCGGTCCTATTGTCCTGAGCTGTGCTGTATAAACAGTACAGGTCACATTCCTGTCATTTCTGAGCGCACATCAATACACTGTCAGCACTGTATACACTGTATGCAATAGACGGAAGCTGGAGTGTTTGAAATGTTTCTGTGCTGAAGTCAGGGCTTGTTGGGCTGCACCATACACAGAGTACGTCACAGCCTCAGCTGTCAGTGAGATGGTTACAAAAGCAGAAACCCTTTCTTATGTCAGATCAGTACACCGAGGTCCAATCATCAGCTGCTGTGTTGTGGAAGATTACGGTCATGTTTGATACAAAGAGAAGAATTGTCTCCTCCTTATAAAACAATGTGGAAACATTGCTACAATTTTTGGCTAAATTAATGAACTTTTCTTCAAAGCAAATTATTATTTTAATTTTTTTATGGTTTTCCAGGATTGTGCAAAAAAAATCACTTGTAGGTCAGTTGCTTTAAAACAAAAACTTAGTGACTTGTCTTTCGGCTTGATTTCAACGTAACTCTTCCTGCAACTGGAAACGTTGGCATGGCGATGGCTGAGAAGTGTGATTTCATCGTTAATATGTATGGGTACGATCTGGGTGGCCACTTTGTAGATTTTAAGCCTTTAGGATTCGGGGCCAATGGACAGGTCCTGTCTGCCACCGACAGCAAAACTTCTCAGAAGGTGGCGGTGAAAAAGATCACAATCAGCGACTGCCGCGGCATGAAACACGCGTTGCGAGAGATTAAGATAATCCGGCATCTTAACCATGATAACATTGTGAAGGTCCACACCGTGTTAGGTCCTAGAGGAGCTGATCTTGAAGGAGACCTTTTCAGATACAACCTGGTGTACATTGTGCAGGAACACCTGGAGACGGATCTGGCCCGCTTGCTGGAACAGGGACCTCTCAGCGAGGACCACGCCAAGCTTTTCATGTACCAGCTGCTGCGCGGATTGAAGTACATCCACTCCGCCAATGTGCTCCACAGGGACCTGAAGCCAGCCAACATCTTCATCAGCACGGAGGACCTCGTACTCAAGATCGGTGACTTCGGGCTGGCCAGGATCGTGGACCAGCATTACTCACACAAGGTATTTATCTATTGTTCTCATACAGCAATACACTTTGCAAACAGTTTTTAAACTTAAGCTTTTAATTTGTTATACATAAAACCAATAAAATAATAATATAATTATTTTTTTATTTAAATCCTGACTTTTCTGAAATTCTCGTCATCTTTAACAGATCAAACTGTGTTAGGATAGATAGATAGATTGATATGAGATAGATATAGGATAGATAGATGGATAGATAGATAAATATAGGATGGATGGATAGATATATATATATATAGGATAGATAGATGGATATGAAATAGATATAGTATAAATATAGATAGATATGAGATAGATATAGGATAAATATAGATAGATAAGAGATAAATAGATATAGGATAGATAGATAAGAGATAGATAGATATAGGATATATAAATATGAGAGAGATAGATATAGGATAGATAGATAGATAGATATAGGATAGATATGAGATAGATAGATGGATAAATATAGGATAGATAGATTGATATAGGATAGATAGATATCAGATAAATAGATAGATATCGGATAAATAGTTATATATAGGATAGATAGATAGATATGAAATAGATAGATATAGGATATATAGATAGATAGATATGAAATAGATAGATATAGGATAGATAGATATCTATCGGATAAATAGATAGATATCACATAGATATGAGATAGATATAGTATAAATATAGATAGATATGAGCTAGATATAGATAGATAAGAGATAAATAGATATAGGATAGATAGATAGATATAGGATAAATAGATATGGGATAGATAGATATAGGATAGATAGATATAGGATAGATAGATATAGGATAGATAGATTCATATGATAGATAGATATGAGCTAGATGGAGAGATAGATAGATATAGGATAGATAGATAGATATAGGATAAATAGATATGAGATAGATAGATATAGGATAGATAGATATGAGCTAGATGGAGAGATAGATAGATTAGATAGATACAGATGCATACACGCCAAAATGGCGTATTTCGTATTGCCATGTACCCCTCTCACTTGCCAGTCAGAAAAGTTGGCACATATGACATACATACATACATACATACATACATACATACATACATACATACATACATACAGTAAAATAATTAATAGATGAGAGTTGGCCTTCTAGTGCACCGCTGTTGGAGTTAATAAGGAGATGGCCATATTTAGTATTTAAAAATGCTCATGAACATTGTGACATCATCGAGAGAACATTAGTGTACCCGCACATGGGGCAGCCACGTAACTGACGTGTGAGGGTGACATCAGTTCACCACCCATGTGCTGGGGTATAGTTGGCATACGGCTCCAAGTTGGCATATCTACAGGTCTGGAAAATCCTTTAGTGCATTTGTGGAAAATGTGATTTGACTACAGCATCTTTTAATGTATAACATTTATTGTCATTCGAGGATTCAGTGAATGTAACTGTTCTGTAAACCTCTGTAAGCCTGTCCTAGTATTGTTATTCCGGGCTGAATAATGGATTTAAGATGCAGGACAGTAATCGACAGCTAGGCTTCCCTAAATGTTCTAGAATCCACATACTGATCTGTGTAGTGGACAAACGGCCTCTAAATGGAAGTTCAGATCGTTAGTCGTTACCACTACCGACAGTGTCAGTATTACTTTTTTGTGATTTACCTGAATTGGCGTTTTCTGGTTCAATCCATATTAATAAAACGTAAATCTGTAAAGCATGGAATACTGCCCCCATAGTGCGACCTGTACAGCTTGGTAATGTAACGCCCAATGTATATCCTGATACACGTCTGAAAAATACATAAAACGTATCGGGAACAAGTTATCAAAGGACAAAAAGCCTATCTGCCGGGGATATGGCTGTTTCACTTTGTTGTATAGATGTAGAGGGTTTATCGTAGCGATAAACGTGACCGCTTCCCCATGCAATACTTGTTTTGTTAATTTTTCTTAATTTAAATTAATTTGTATTCCTTATAAATATATCAATAATTTAAACCGTACAAATGCTTTATTCCAAGATTGAAGAGAGAAGCTAAATATAAGCCATTTTGCCTATTGATAAGTTTGCCCCTGATTCATGTTCGGATACAACCTGTGGTTAAACAAAGAAGAGCAGGGAATATGAGCGTAGTTACGACTGTATTGATATCCAATCGGAACTCAAGATACGTTTCCATTGGAGTTTGGGTGTAAGTACGCTCTGCCTAAACGTTACTTGCCACATGTAGACAGAACACAGTATGGCATACGCACATACATAGGTCTCTTTAGAACACATACAACAAATATTTATATTGTAAAATAAATTAACAAATCTAATCATCATTAATAAAAATATGGATTGTTTAAAAAAATATTTATCTTTTTACATTAAGTACATTAATCAAGATGTTTGTTTACTGCAGACTGTACAAAAAAAGCGTTTTTATGGTCTATCAGTTGCATATACATGTTCTGTGCTAGCTGTAGGCACGAATAGGTGTAGTTTTTAATACAAACACTATGCTGCGTCAGTCGTCACAATTAGTCGGCACTTACACCTGTCCTGTGCCCTCGGCACCCTTACTGTAAGTGGCCTTTGTTAGTTCGCCTCTTTCCTCCCTTATTAAACCTCTCAAGTCGTAGGTGTCATTTGCATTCAGTCATAACTTGGGCAGCACAGTGGCTCAGTGGTTAGCACTTCTGTCTCACAGCACTGGGGTCATGAGTTCAATTCTTGACCATGGCTTTATCTGTGAGGCGTTTGTATGTCATCCCTGTGTTTGCGTGGGTTTCCTCCGGGTGCTCCGGTTTCCTCCCACACTCCAAAAACATATACTGGTAGGTTAATTGGCTGCTAACAAATGACCCTAGTCTGTGTATGTGTGTGTGTGTGTGTGTGTGTGTGTGTGTTAGGAAATTTAGACTGTAAGCTCCAATGGAGCAGGGACTGATGTCTCTGTACAGCGCTGCGGAATCAGTGGTGCTATATAAATGATGATGATAAATTGCATGCAATTGTGTTCATTGGTGTGAGCTCCGTTTTGGAGCAAACACAAAGCTTTTTCACGCAATACACGGCCAACAAGCGGACTTACGTCCGAACATGAATCAGGCCCAAACTGTGCTCCAATGCCAACTAAGCAAAACTTCAGGAACTATGGAGCCAACGCGCCAACAAAAAATTGTTAGTGGTCGGACACCTGCTCCTGGCTCCCGAATCTTGCTCATAGCTAGTTTTTTTTTCATTTTGTTAAAGTCACCAGGAGAATGACAGTTGTTGCAGACAACCTGCTTGATCGTTAGGAGTTATAGCACCTTTTTCCTCTGCACCACTATCCATGAATGTCTTCGATACAATGTTGATATGAGGTCATGCTATAATTAAATGCTATTAGTGGCCTCGGATCCTACGGCGCTCCCAAACAACTGGCCTCCCAAATGTCCCAATTTGAGGGGACTGTCCCGCCACCTCGCCGGGAAGTTTGCAGGTATGTCCTGGCACAGTGTGTGGCAATTCTACCGTCTTTTCAGTGTAGGGGCGTTTCGGACATTCCGGGCATCAGGTGTGCCAGGCACTCACCCAGAGAAGGGTATGCCCACACTCGGTGTGCCCTCATGCAGCATAAATACATCCTTTTTTGTATGCACACAGTTTGTCCCAATTTGGATGGGGATCGATGATAGGAGGTACGAAACTGGACCGCTTCTCTTCCTAATACTAGAAGCAGTTATTAGTATTTGTTCTAAAGTTATTTATTAAAAGTACTTAAAATACATGAGCTCTGTATTATGATCACAGCAATTGATTGTGTTGGAGAGTGAACGTGTTTAGATGCAGAGGCACAGAAGAGAGAGAGTAGACAGATAACGTTGGCCAACATGCGGCTCCTTCATCGGAAGCATATCCATTGGTCCTATTGTCCTGAGCTGTGCTGTATAAACAGTCCAGGTCACATTCCTGTCATTTCTGAGCGCACATCAATACACTGTCAGCAGGTAGATATTATTACACAGGAGGCAGGTGGGGTGGATTTGGGAAACTATAGACAGATGGAAGGTTTATCTATTAAATCACGTTCTTTGGTACTCTCTAGCATTTCATATGTATTGGACCAATAAATGCCATTATAACATCACACAACAGCGTATATGGGTCTGCAGGGTTGATAGGTGATCCTTACTGTTACAAGTTAGACTTGGGCTTCTATAATTTTAAAATGAAAAATCAAGACACCAATGTGAGCTGGGGGTAAATGTATCAAGCTGAGAGTTTTCTGGCGGGTTTGAAAAACCAATCAGATTCTAGCTATCGTTTATTTGGTACATTCTACAAAATGACAGCTAGAATCTGATTGGTTGCTATAGGCAACATCTCCACTTTTCAAACCCGCCGGAATACTCTCAGCTTGATACATTTTACCCCCTGGATTCTGTTCACAAATTACCCCGTACTTCCTTTCAGGTTCTAAATAAGATAAAGTGATCAGTACACTACTCCCTTTGACCGTCCTTGACTTGTGGAAGTCAGAAGTCATCCATTGGTGTAAAAAGGTCAGACTTTATTTACATTGGTTTAGATGTACATCATTATGGTTTATTCATTATAAGAATGAAGGATTTAGGGCTTCTCCTGTTTTACTCTGGCTGACAGAGAACTCCAGCAATGGCCGGGAAAATTATCACCGGTAGGGAGGGCTTCATAAATTGGGAGAAGCCCTAAATCCAGCGAAAACAGCGGCTTCAGCGATTTAGGGCTTTTCACTATTTGATAAATAGACCCAAAGTGTAAAATCGGGCCATTGTGAACATCTTAAAAGGCTTCGCTGATTTCTGTGAAATTAAGAACACCTTAAATTTTACATGGCCTCCAATATCTCATCAGATAGACAAAATGGTGTTTTTCAATTCACGCTCATAATCCCTATTATGGCATCCGCTTGGTAGAACATGACCAACCAGCTATGCCCATAAACATTCGCTCCTAGCGCAATCGGTACCATCAGCGTATCTCTGTAAAAATTGTGTGACGGTGTAAAAATAGCAGAGAGTTACATCACAAAACCATTAATTACGTCTTTTGCAATATGCACCCATATCATTTAAGGATTGTAAATGACTTGCATTGTCTATCTTTGTGAATTCTGACATTACATAGCACATACGACTGTGTACGCTATAGTAAGTTGTATTTTAACTTATACGTGAAAGACTGCCATGATTTGCTTCAGTCTCTGGCCGCCATTAAGAGTGTGTTTTTTTGTTTGTTTTTTTTCATATCAACCTTGTATGTTTATATACTGTATATAACGAAAGTATATATATATATATATATATATTTTTGTGCATATGTGCCTGGATTGTGGGATAACCATTTCTCCAATGCACACAAGATACCTTTTTCCCTATAGATATTATACGACTATATAATGTCTATGGGAGCCTTGAAATTGATTGTACTCCACTTCACTGGAAAGAGAATGTGCAATCGCTGACCGCTAGTATCAAAACTGGCACCGCACCACCCGTCCTAATTCTGTAATGGATCTGCAAGGACGGAATAGTGCCCTGTATGCTTAATGCTCCATAGTGTTTTCTGCACTGTATTGAGAATATAAATTACTTATTAAAAATCGGCATCTCCGTGCATGAGAATAATTAATAATTCATGTTTAATTTGAACATATAAGTGTGTACGGAGCACATCACTAACACTCCAGCATCTGCAATTGAGAAGACATTTATATCTACTGGAAGCCCCCTGCGCCCTTTAACCTGATGAACCATTCTTCACCTGACCCAGATATAGGTGTTCAGTCATAAATGTGTGTGAGCGATGGTTCCAAGACATTAAATACATGTGTTACCAATCATACACAGAGGAACAAGGAGAAGATATAACGCAGTAAGTCCAGTGAGAGAAATCAAGGACGGAGCAACCTTCCCGCTGCAAAACACATTTATGCGAGAAAAGATTTATGCCGAAAATGAAAAAAAATTCTAAAAAAAAACGCAATAGGAAAGTCTTCTTTCTAAAGACTATATTTATTGCCTGCTGTTCGGTATTGATCAGCAGGTAATAAATAAATATGTGAATGGGTTAAAGTACGGTCACATGACCGCACTGCAGGCAAGTAGGCTGCAGGTGAACCAGCTCCCAGGGAGCAGTTTGATTGGTTAGCTTCTCTGCCCGTGATTGGTGTAGCAGTTACCTTTTTTTTTGTGGGTCTGTTTAGCTGCCGGTTCTGGTTTTGCCTCCATTCTGGCCGTGCTCTGGATTGCCACCTACGCTGACTTTTTGCTTGGATTTAGACCAATCCCTGAATTGCTGCCTGCCCTGACCTTTTACCTGGATATTGACGTTTCCTTTATAGCTGCCTGCCCTGAGCTCTGCCCAAGGACCACATCTTAGCCAATCTTTTGCTCTAAAGTGTCCCCATTTTATTTTTATGTTTTTTGTTTCATTTGAAATGTTTTGGATTTGTGCTCCATGACTGTAAAGTTTGGTTTGATGTTTACGGTTTAAAACTATATTTTTCTAAGTGTTTACAAATAGAATCAAGGAAATAAATTATCCCTTCATTTACTAATACAGCAGCACTGCTGAAGTTTGACAGAAGATGACATCTCTGGTGTCGGAAGCATATGATTGGCTGGTTGCTGCCTTGTCCAATCAGGTGCCTTCAGCACACACAGCCATTGGTAACTCAACCCCTTCCATATGACGTTAGGGTAAGACAGACTCTTATGCAGAAATAGACAATTAATTTACAAAGCAAGAAATGTGTTCTTTCTGGTTCAGTTAACCTTACAAGTAAACTGCCAGATTAAACATTACACACAAGGAGATTTTGGCTGTGTTGGTTGTTGTTGTGGAATGTAATATATACTGGTCTAAGCCGGACCCAGCTCTTGTATTCTACAAGTAAGACAGGATGGATGGACACTATGTGTCATATATGACTTATACTGACACCTGGGGAATGTGATGCACACAGCTTTATTTGCATTTATTGCACTTTAACATTTTACAGGGACAGAAAATGTATTATAAAATGACATGTGCTGAGACATAAATGTAATAAGAAATTCCTAGCATGTTTCAGTAACACTGTTAGAGGAAGCGGTAAGATACCTTCTAAGAAGGAAAAGTGGAGGTGTTGCCCATAGCAACCAATCAGATTCTAGCTATCATTTATCTAGTACATTCTAGAACAGTGATTGTCAGCAGGGAGCCCGAGGGTCACATTTGACTCTCTGAGCCTTCACCTGTGGCCCCAGCTCCTTCCTGCTTTATTTCCAGATGTGTGTGTTATATCTAGAGATGGTCACTGACCCCCGTGTTTTGGTTTTGGATTCGGTTTTGGATCTGGATTACCGTCGTGTTTTGGTTTTGGTTTTGGTTTTGCAAAACCGCCATTGCGTGTTTTGGTTTTGGTTTTGGTTTTGTTTGGTTTTGTTTTGCTATTTTGTTGGAAAATCCATGTTTTTGTGCCTAAAATAACCCAATTTAGTGCTCCAACTGTTTAAGAGATAAGTAATCTAATTGTTGAGGTAATAAATCATCCAAAAAAACACTTTAATTCTTCATTGGTAGGCCTTCATTTATTCTACACACAAAACAGATTGTCTTCCTCTCTATCTATGCATATTGGCAATGCAGCCATCGTCTTTGGATGTATATTACACCCTACACTTATAGTTAAATATGTAAAGAAATGGAAAAAGACAGTTTGCTTTCTGTCTCTATAGGCCCCCCTCCACTTTTTTAAAAAAAACAAAAAATTCAGCCATTATAGACTGTACAACATTAATTGACATGGAGAAAGCCAGTTTGGTTTCTGTCTCTCTAGGCCCCCCTCCACTTGTATAAAATACCAAAAAATCCAGCCGTTATAGACTGTACAATATTAATTGACATGGAGAAAGCCAGTTTGGTTTCTGTCTCTCTAGGCCCCCCTCCACTTGTATAAAATACTAATAAATTCAGCCGTTATATACTGTACAATAAAAATTGAAATGGACAAAGGCAGTTTGGTATCTGTCTGCATCAGATCCTCTCTCCACTAGGAGTAAAATAGAAAACTATTCAGCCGTTATATAATCTAGAATATAAATAGAAATTGAGAAAGGCAATTTGGTATCTGTCTGCATCATAATCATCAACATCATCATTAGCGTCGCCTACACAAATCTTACCCTCATCCTCTTCTAATTCCAAAGTGGCATCCTCAATTTGGGTATCACCGGCTACACTCGGGCTATTAAGGCACACATCAGCAGAATGCTCATGATTAGACATCCCACTGTTGGATGGACTCTCTACAGGGATTGTTGTCATTTGTGAATCAGAGCAAACATTCTCCTCTAATGCCTTACTGTTATCTTGCAGCTCGGCTTTGATGCGTAACAGTAGTTGTGCACCAATTGTAGGCTGGGTAACTTTTTGGGATCTGCCACTAATAGCCAAAGGTGAAGGCCTCATTCTCTCTTTGCCACTGCGTGTGTAGAATGGCATGCTTGCAATTTTTTTTTTATCGTCACTTAACTTTTGCTCAGTTACACTTCTTTTTCGCTTCAATACAGTAAAAAAAAATTTGTTTTTTGTTTTTTGCACTAATTTGGAAACACTCTGTTGTTTGACATCGCCTTGGCCAGATGACGTACTGGGAACACTAACATCAGAACTGGTGACAGAACCTGGTTGCTCATTCTGATCATATGTGGACTGCTTTGAATCCATTCTGAGCGCAAACCACTGGGGAGTGCTAAAAATTATTTAGTAGATTCTGCTGACAGTTATGACTTTTGACAGCCAGAAATATTAATGCACAATTAGGGAGGACACCCCAAAAGCACTGAGGAGTGCTACAAATTATTTAGTAGATACTGCTGACAGATATGACTTTTGACAGCCAGAAATATTAATGCACAATTAGGGAGGACACCCCAAAAGCACTGAGGAGTGCTACAAATTATTTAGTAGATACTGCTGACAGATATGACTTTTGACAGCCAGAAATATTAATGCACAATTAGGGAGGACACCCCAAAAGCACTGAGGAGTGCTACAAATTATTTAGTAGATACTGCTGACAGATATGACTTTTGACAGCCAGAAATATTAATGCACAATTAGGGAGGACACCCCAAAAGCACTGAGGAGTGCTAAAAATTATTTAGTAGATACTGCTGACAGATATGACTTTTGACAGCCAGAAATATTTATGCACAATTATGGGGGACACCCCAAAAGCGCTGGGGAGTGCCAAATATGAAGAAAAAATAATAAACCTCTATCCTCCTCTCTGCACTAGCGATTTTGGTTAGAGCAATTGCAAGAACAATATTGTATTATCTGTCCCTGCTCTAATTAGCCTATGACTACACCCTGCTCTCTCCCTCTGTCAAATGGCGATGGATTGCTGTGGAGGCGTGTATTTATAAAGTTGAAGTATCGCGAGAACCGAGCCCCGAGATCCGACGACGTCACAATGACGTTCGGCCTCGATTTGGATTCGGAATGGGCGGGAGAGTACCGAGCTGCTCAGCTCGGTACTCGGATACCCAAAGTTCGGGTGGGTTCGGTTCTCGGAGAACCGGACCCGCCCATCTCTAGTTATATCATCATCATTTATTTATATAGCGCCACTAATTCCGCAGCGCTGTACAGAGAATTCACTCACATCAGTCCCTGCCCCATTGGAGCTTACAGTCTAAATTCCCTAACATATACACACACAGAGACAGAGAGAGAGAGAGAGAGAGACTAGGGTCAATTTAATGGCAGCCAATTAACCTACCAGTATGTTTTTGGCGTGTGAGAGGAAACCGGAGCACCCGGAGGAAACCCACGCAAACACGGGGAGAACATACAAACTCCTCACAGATAAAGCCATAGTTGGGAATTGAACTCATGACCCCAGTGCTGTGGGG
Source organism: Mixophyes fleayi (assembly GCF_038048845.1). NCBI lineage: Eukaryota > Metazoa > Chordata > Amphibia > Anura > Limnodynastidae > Mixophyes > Mixophyes fleayi. The sequence continues at coordinate 443,672,990 of NC_134402.1, read as the reverse complement.
CAGAAGTGCTAACCACTGAGCCACAGTGCTGCCAATTGTGTAAAATGCAGATAGGTGTCTCGTTCTTTGACTACACGTATTGTTTTATCTCATTACTGAAATTAAGAGTAATGTGCGGCCCCTTTGAAGCTTAGAGGACCACACCATGTGGCCCCTGAAATGTGTCTGGTTGTCTATTATCAACATCTCGACTTTTCCTTTTTAGAAGGTTTGATCAATCTACCCCTTGTTTTATGATTGTACCGTATGAAACTTTATACATAATCCAAACATTCCGAGAGGGCAATTGAATTAGCCGTGAGCAGCCGTTTCCACCTCGCGCGGATGCCTTGCTGTCTCTGTGCGATTATCCCAAATTTTCTCATTGAATTTATTATGCAATTTGATGAATTTGACACCCCACATATTGGGCCTGAGTCATTAAGGAGAGAAAAGCATAAAAAAAAGTAGTTACTCTGCCCCTGGACAAAACCATGTTGCATTGAAGGGGGAGATAAATTTAAAATGTGGGGACAGATTCATATTTGGGGTAGGACATGTCCTAGATCAACTTTACATTTCAGTGTACAAATAAATCTATCAAGTATTTGTGTGTTACATGAAAAAACAGCCAGTATTTTCCTTATGTGCAAAAAAATGAGCGTATTTGCACCCCTTGCAGTGTAACATGGTTTGTCCAGAAACAAACATACTCCTATTTCTTGTTTTGCTCTCCTTAATGACTCAGGCCCATTGTGCGCAAAATCTGTTATTTGGCTAAACGTTGCTGGGAATAACGTGGCAGTCGGTGAAATTTTTTATTTCAAGCCATTTATTAAGGAAATTACAATATTTAGGGCTTGGTTAAACAAGAATTTCACTCAACATAGATTTTTTTCTTTTTTTTTTCTTTATTTAAAGATCGCTAAATTAATCATGACAATTACAACTGAACACAACAGATTTTGGGCTCTGTATATCATCGTTAATGGTCATCAAGTCTGATTTTGGCTGTTGCGGAAAAAAAAAATGGCTTATCACTAATTAGCAAAGACTGTATAGAGCACTTATTCCGTGATCACTATGTCTAAACAGGTGGAGCAGAATTTGTTACAGCATACATCCTAAGGAACTGGAGAACCTGGAACCTGGTTCGTGACATCTCAGGTTAGCTTAGTCGTGTTTAGCTGAGGGTATTCGAGTTAATTGTAAAAAAAAAATTAAAAAATTGTGCTATTATTATTTTCAATTATAATTTTATTGCACCAACATATCCTGTGACAATTAGAGAACGTTATTAGGACAAATCCACTTACCTGTCGCAAGAATCGAATTTCCCTACCCCATACCCATAAACACCCCAGGACCAATTTATTCAATCTAATAGACCCCTTGATACAAGTGTACTGATTTTTGCATGCCCAAAGTGGTTTGGTCTATTATAATGGTGTATTGAGCACCGTGGGCGGATACCGAAGCCCTGTGGCGGAAACATGCTTCACGCAGATAGTTCTATGGTCAGTTTCAAGCCCAAGACCCCAGTATTGCAGGACTTTTTCTTCTGAACATTTGCAGAACGATGAAACAAAACTGGGCAGCACGGTGGCTCAGTGGTTAGCACTGGGGTCATGAGTTCAATTCCCGACCATGGCCTTATCTGTGTGGAGTTTGTATGGTCTCCCTGTGTCTGCGTGGGTTTCCTCCGGGTGCTCGGGTTTCCTCCCACACTCCAAAAACATACTAGTAGGTTAATTGGCTGCTATCAAATTGACCCTAGTCTGTTTGTGTGAGTGTTAGGGAATTTAGACTGTAAGCTCCAATGGGACAGGGACTGATGTGAGTGAGTTCTCTGTACAGCGCTGCGGAATTAGTGGCGCTATATAAATAAATAAATGATGAGGATGAATTCTGCTTACAGCTAGATGAACACGCCTTTAATGTGTGTTAGAAGGATCCTGCGTCGTTCCTATAGAATTGCAGAGGTATATACTGGAGTTCCCTCAGGGAATAGCAGGTTATGTAAAGCTCAGATGCTGCTCTGTAAATATGATCTCTCTGCTTTTCCTGTCCTGAGCAGCTCAGACTATAACTTCCTGAATATTTCATGAGGTTATAATGCAGACCTGGCTTGTCCTAGTAATCAGGCTCAGGTTATGTGATAAAAAACAGTTATGTCATAAAACACATATTGTCTACGTATGATTAACTTGTTTTATAAGGTTGATCAGGTTTTGTGGGGTCATTCACCCCTCAAATTAACATTCCTTTTAAAACTGGAAATATTTTATCCCCTAGCAATAAAAGCAAAACTAAAAGAAAAACCTTTGGGTTTTTTCCAGTGTTGCATTAGGTAAAGAGGTCAAAATTGTCTTCCCTCCAGTCCTGACATTTTGTCGTGTTTATTCATATATATACGTGGTAAGGTGAGAATTGTGGGGCAACATATGTGGCGTAAGTCCTCCACACTCTCCCGTTGTCACATATGCTCCCCCACTGAACACCACAGGGACATACCTCTCCATTTTCCCTGCAGTTAGCTGAACAGTTACTCAAAATTACTACTGCAATTTATCAGATTGTCCTACTTTCTCCTACCTTGCAGCTCTGATTACCTGCTGCTGGTGACTTAATCTCTATTGATGTTTAGCCGGACCTTGGAATGTTAGGGCCTTGTTTGGAATATTGGGCCCTGTTCAAAAAAGAGACAGGTACTATTAGCCTCCTGGAAAGCCGAGCAACGAGTGAACATGCTAGGCTCTCCTACTCCCAACCAGCCCCAACATTTAATCAGTAACAACCACATTTAATAAAATAGGCCTCCTTCCCCCAACTAACCCTGTCATTAAATTTGTACAGATAACTCACATTGCTTTATTAGTCCCAACAATATATTAATAACTCCATGAAATTCACATTACATTAATATCCCCATGTTTATTTAAAAGAGACTCCATATTAAATAACCTCCATCTACTGATATGTTACATGAATAACCCTCACATTATATTAATAGCTTAACTATATAACCTTAATTCCATCCCCCCACATTACATTAATAGCCTCCACACACATTAAAATGAATACCCTCCCTCACACACATACATTAATATTCCTCACACACATTACATTAATGCCCCACACATATTACATTAATACCTTTACACACATACATTAAATTAATACCCGCCACAACCAAAAAGCCCAAATGTGCTGAAGGAAGGAGGTGCGGCTGGCCCACATGGTGCCATCAAATAGGAGAAACGGATCAGCCCCCTGCCCTGATTTTGCTCTGCACCCCAGGGGTCATGTCATGATTTCCTGTTCTAGATTGGCAGACAGAACAGCTAAACCCTGATCAGCGACTGGGGCATGAAGGGCCCACCGGGGGACTGCAACGCTAGGGGCCCACCAGAGGGGGTGTGGCCAGCCATCATAGAGGCGTGACCAAACACTCGTGGGGGAGTGGTCAGCCCACAAAGGACAGCTAGCACCATAGTGTAGTATATAAATAATGTAGTTTGTATATAAAGAGTACACAGTGTTGACCTGCCCCTTAGATTGGCAGAACAGTCAACAAAAATCGGGATTGTACCACTAGACCAGACTTGGCTAACCTGTGGCACTCCAGGTGTTGTGAAAGTACAAGCCCCAGCATGCTTTGCCAATATATAGCAGCTTATTGCTGGAAGGGTATGCTGGGAATTGTAGTTTCACAACACCTGGAGTGCCACTGGTTAGCCAAGCCTGCACTAGACTCAGAACATTTGACAGACTGTCCTAACTGTTCTTGTCACTTTTACCATCTGTGGCTGCTCGTTTCTCTAGTTGCAGCTTGTCTGGATCCTGGAATGTTGAGGGCCCTATTTGGAAAAAATAATGGGTACATTTAGAGAATTCCAACCAGCCTCGGCATTAAATAAATAGGACCCACAATTAATACTTAGGCCTTCCTCCAGACCCAACATTAAATTAATAGTATTCCCATTTAATAAAGAAACCTGATACCCTCCCTCCAAACAGCCCCATCAATAAATTAATAGCATTTACATTTAATACATCCATTTCCCACAACCATTCCCAGCATTAAATAATATTCACATCTAATAGATAGCCCTCCTCCCCACGCTCAGCCCCACATTCAATTATAGACCCAAAACACCTCAGCATTAAATTAAAGGTCCCATCACCCCCTCCCTATAGTGTTCTCTGTGCAGCCCCCCTCACTATAGTTTAGCGCAGGCAGCCCCCCCTCACTATAGTTTAGCACAGTTAGCCCCCCCCACTATAGTTTAGCATAGGCAGCCCACCTATAGTTTAGCATAGGCAGCCCCCCTCCCTATAGTTTAGTGTAGAACGGCAGCCCACCTATAGTTTAGTATAGTCAGTCCCCCTATGCCACTGAGTAGTGCCCCCAAACAATATTATGCCACACAGGAGTGCCCCCAATGTTATCCCACACATTAGTACCAAAAATTCACAAATGCCACACTACAGTGTCCCCAATTCATAATATACCTGCAATAGTGCCACCCAATTCATATATATTATATATATATCTCACATACAGTGATGGCACAAACAATATATACAAGTGAGTGAAAGCTACTTACCCATATTTTGATTTTAGCAGCTTCTCTGCCCCTTGATGCTCCCGCCAGCCTCTCAGGCACCCATCAGGCAATCAGCAGGGGAGGGGAGGGGGCAGGTCACATGATTGCAGCTGCGATCGCATTTGAAGCAACGGGGACGCGGGGAGGACAGCGGGCTCCCTAGTGAAGACAACGGGTCCCCAGGGGCAGCTCCGCCCACTTTTAAAAGGGTGTGTGGCCGTGAGGCAGCGGGGCCCACCGGTGATTTTTCCGGTATCCCGGTGGGCCAGTCCGACGCTGCCCCTGCTGTCCACCACAGGCAGAGCCGTAGTTAGATATTTTAGTGCCCTGGGCAAGTGAGAACACTGGTGTCCACCTCCCCCATCTAGGTGGAAGTAAATGCTGCCTCTCAGCAGGGGTGCACCGCCAGGGAGGTGTAGCCGTCCTATGGTTTGGACATGTCTACCCCTCTACAAGTGTAGGACCTTCTCCAACCCAGTGCTGCGGTTTCCTAACGGATCTTGTAGTTTTCTGATTGGCTGCTGCTGGTATATTGAGCACCGTTGCTGCTGCCTGGATCCTTTTAATGTTGGAGTCCTGTTTGAAAAAGAGCGAGTTCTTATCCACCTCCTGGAAAGTTGAGCAGTGAGTGAACAGTCAAGGGACCAGGAAGCACATCAGAGCCAGTGCCCTAAGCCTGGGGCCTCAGTCACCCTCTCCCTTACCAGTATAACTGTGGGTGCGGGGTAGGCCCATAAGTCAAGGGGCTGGCTTGGAGCTACCTTGATCCATAGGCCCATATGCACTGCACACCCTGCGCCCATGGTGGATACGCCATTGTGCTGTTTGCTTTTACAGGAGCAGTGCTATTTTGGGGACTTAAAGGGCATATATGCAATTTGCCTTCATATCTTTGACCATGTGTTAGAAACACTCCTTATTAGAGTGTATCTAACAGTGCCTACAAAATGAAGACTCTCTCTTTCCGGGGGCGGGCATTTATCTGCTCCAAATACGTACTGTACCTGTCCCCACTTCCGCAGTGTCAGGTTTATAGTCCATGCCTCCTAATAATTTAGGCCAAAATAATCAGCACTTCTACAGCCCCTCGTGGTCCAAACATCACTTTGATGCAGCAAACAGTTGTCATTTTTGTAGAGAAGACATCCGGAAATGGGTAATCCCTGCTCCTTTTGTATGGTGTGGAATCCCACAGTACAAATAGCTGTTCATGTAGACTTGCAACATGTTTTTGTGCTAGAAATGAAAAGAAATCACCTTTCATAAATAACTGTAACAATGTATCCTTTTAGCTCCCCTATCATTGTGAGGGGTTTCCGCACATCCATCGCTCGCAATAAGAATCTGGAATGAGAAGAATGAGAGCAGAATACTGGGATTGTGTGAGGATTATGTCATATCCGCCACTTCCCAGGCTCTATTTGTTGTCCAAATTGAGTTCCATTCAGACATGTAACAGGTTCTGCAGAGCGTTCACAATCTCCCAGGTTATTCGTGTGTATTGTAAGTTACAGAGCAAATAAAGAAAAATGTTTATATAGAGTCTGATGAACCCGCGTATCCTCTTGTTCTGTTCAAAAGATCTGACCATAATAGGAATTACAGATGTTACCGTGGGTCCCTCCAGTTTAAAGTTCTGTAACATTCTCATAAGTTATCTCAACCTTGAACCCACCTTTTAAAACCTTCTATCTGTGTTCATTTTATATATACATACATGTTTCTATCTCATTGACATGATGGTGAGTGTGTGGAATGACAGTCTGGAGTTTTATTTACTACCCTAACCTGAGTTAGTGCAGTGCTCCATCTTTTTTTTAACGCCCCCCTTTACAATACTAAGCCACTAGGTATATCCCTTAGCAGAAAACGGAATTCAATAACTATTTATTTCATTATATATACCATCCTTGCTGTATTGAGCTGGTATTTTATAAAGAGGGAGTCTAAAAACAATTGGCCTTATTCAAAAAGGAGCAGATCTCAAGATCTGTGCGCTGTAGAATACGGCTGTAGGTCAGCTCTTTTCTGCTACACACGTCACTGCACGATACGTCCAGTACCTTTGGGGATTACAAATAATGCACAGAAAAAAAAAATCTATATATAGAATTAATATCACCAATAATAATAATGGTAGCAAAGATAAAACAGTAACAGATTTTTTTTTATTACATTTTTCCCCCATGAAATTATTAGGATGATGTTAGTGTCTACTGAATATAAAATACATTTTTACAGTTGCTCCTGATTGCAAACACATGTTATAGCATGCATACGAGACTGTCATTACTACTGAACAGGACTTATATTAGCTGTGTAGCTGGAGCTACGGCAGAAAGGCAAGTAACTTTGCGGTGCCCAAAGCTTCGGACGTGGCTGAGTTTGGCACGTCCCTATTGTACAGTGATTACTGCAAAACGCCCCTTTCCCACCCCAGGTGCAAGCGCAGGATTTGTAGAGGAGGGTTTCCACACCACGCCACCAGTGGGCGTGACCAGCATGCATGGGGGCGTGGCTATAATATTAGACAGTGCTTGGCTGCTCTCCAACTCTTCCTATCCCTATAATATACATGGACAATGCTGCATGCACTACTGTTAGGAGCACGCAGCTCTCCCTTTTCAAGCAGAGCTGTGTGAAGTGGGGGCAGGGTCCAGCCACCTCAATTATACAGTGCTCCAGGCTTTAAAGGGGGGTTTACAGGCACTAGAAAACCCCCCTCAGTTTGCCTATGACCCCGTTCCCCATAATTCCCCACTCCCCATAATTGTAAGCTGTAGTAAGTTTGCGTTCAAAGGCAGAGTGGACACGGCTGCATTTACTGACATATCTCCTAGGTTTGGGCATGCGCAGAGTGATTTTGCATATGATACTCTAAAAACCGCCAGAAGCTCCGTTTCGGCCGTCATCAACTGCTTTACTGAAGCAGCTGCAGCGCCCGCGTGCCAAACAGAAGTGGTCCGCGTGCCACGCATTCCTGGAGCTGCCGACACCTATGTTAGACTGATGCTATCCAATTTAAGGCCTTTGGTCTGGTGGTTGACCTTCCAAGTATTTTGTGCTCCCCATAGAAAACATGCAATTCTCATAGAATTTGTGAATTCCACCAGCATATACCATCATGTGACTTTATTAAATGCTCATCAAAAACACAGTAAGAAATGGGGCGTCGATAGTAAAAATGTCTGGAATGTTACAGCACTTCCCTGCTGAAGGATATTAACCATCTCTGATATGGTGAATGTTCCCCCCCTTTCAGGTTTCAAATGAACACTGAAATCTCGGTCGGAGGGAACTACAGAGTATAAAATATGTATATCTCATGGTATAAAGCATCAGCCTGGTTTTATCCTCTCTGATTTTCGTCACAGCAGCCGACTCCATGTCCTGGTCTCTTGGCTGCTGGTACGGAGCACAGTGCCAGCTTGTCCGGACAATAACTGCGGAACAAACATCAGCGGATCAGCATTCATGGAGTATTGTGGTTGCTCTGCTGGTCTCTGCGTCCTGCAGTCAGCCTTTATTACTGTTTGCAATTGATTGATGAGATCAGCGTTAGCTACAATGGCTCTCGAACACAGGTCGACTTAACAGGGGATTCAGTATTCTCACAGTGGCTTTTTGGCAACTGAAAAAGCGAAAATCTACTGTGGTCTTTGCAGAATCCACTACATTACGCCTCCAATATACACCCCGTGGGAACGCAACAGATCATAATAGACCCTCACACTGTTCAAATATCCCTGTTTGACCATTGTTTCATGAATTTCCTCTGTTTCCATAATAAAATGCTGTTATTAAACATTCATTAGGGTTTCACTGAGCGTTTGAGAGTTTGGGTTTAGGTCAGGCTTAGCTATGAGGATTCTGCTCCAATTTTTGGCAGCTTTGTGTGAATGGTTAATGTAAGTACTGGGTTGGGGCTATCTTTGCACTTTGCAAACCCTAAGTAAAACACTATCCCTTTAAATAGGGGGTGTACCCAATTTCATAGCTGCTAAAGTCAGCTACAATTAGGAGCATGTCCAGTACTGGGGGGAACTGAATTTCATGCAACACCGGCCTTAAAAAACCCCAGCATGCATTGTGCGGTATAGGGGGTATACTTGTGACCAAACCACACAACCAAGATATCAAAGGAGTGGCTTCAGGACAACTCTGTGAATGTCCTTGAGTGGCCCAGCCAGAGCGCAGACTTGAATCCGATTGGGAGATCTGAAAATGGCCGTGCACCGACGCTTCCCATCCAACCTGATGGAGCTTGAGAGGTGCTGCAAAGAGGAATGGGCGAAACTGCCCAAAGATAGGTGTGCCAAGCTTGTGGCATCATATTCAAAAAGACTTGAGGCTGTAATTGCTGCCAAAGGTGCATCAACAAAGTATTGAGCAAGGGCTGTGAATACTTATATACATGTGATCACTTAGTTTTTTATTTTTAATAAATCTCAAAAAAACTTTTTCCATGTTGTCATTATGGGGTATTGTGTGTAGAATTTTTAGGGAAAATGGAATTTATTCCATTTTGGAATAAGGCTGTAACATAACAAAATGTGGAAAAAGTGAACCAATGTGAATACTTTCCGGATGCACTGTAAATTGCTCACGTTAATTTTAATTTCTTATCGCAAGGATAAGAAATAGATTCACGTGGCAATTTATTAAGATTGATTAGCTGGGACAGGGGCTCCGATAGGAGTCTGTCCCAGCGAACAATCTATAGTGAAGTGATCGCATTTGCCGTGTCATGGCTGAATTTGCGAAGGGGTGGAGCGCGGAGCCTGCCGGATTAAGGATTCGAAGAGCCCTCTCCTGCCGTGCTCATAGGTTATAGGCTGTCCCGGGATGATCTTTGTAATAAAGGTTGGCAAAATATCATCCCTTAGCATTGCGATAAGCAGTGCTTTTTTTGTAAAAAAAAAGGTGGTGGAACTCACATCTTGTTAATATTTTAGGGAAAAAAAAAATATATATTAATGTCTAAACATACCTTTAGTGTATTGTATTTCAGGCAAATGTTCATAGTAAATTCCATAGTAAATTCCAAATTCCCCGTTACTAACGGGGGACATAAAAATGATTAGGGGCACTGGCACAGGATGAACACTAACGGGGGACATAAAAATTATTAGGGGCACTGGCACAGGATGAACACTAACGGGGGACATAAAAATTATTAGGGGCACTGGCACAGGATGAACACTAACGCCGTTAGTGTTCATCCTGTGCCAGTGCCCCTAATAATTTTTATGTCCCCCGTTAGTGTTCATCCTGTGCCAGTGCCCCTAATAATTTTTATGTCCCCCGTTAGTGTTCATCCTGTGCCAGTGCCCCTAATAATTTTTATGTCCCCCGTTAGTGTTCATCCTGTGCCAGTGCCCCTAATCATTTTTATGTCCCCCGTTAGTGGTTATCCTGTGCCAGTGCCCCTAATAATTTTTATGTCCCCCTTCAGTGTTCATCCTGTGCCAGTGCCCCTACTAAATTTTTGGTCCCCCTTGAGTTTTTATGCTGTGCCCCACTAATTTTTATACCCCCCCCCCTTCCCCCCACCCTCATGCTGGCCTTTTTAATTATTTCTTTCACCATTTATTTTATTGTCCACTTTCTTTTAAACGGCGCCCCATTTTTCCTTTAACTTACCTCTATTGCATCCTTTCTCCTCTTCACTTCTTTTCACTTTTCTTTTCTGGCGTGGCACTCCTCTTCTTAGGTTGAATATGCTCCTCAGCTCACACCTCCGTGAATGAAAGGCGGGCGCGACATGCATGATGACGTCGCGCCCGACAGTCATAGCAAATAGAGAAGGGAGGAGGGCGCAGCCGCGCCGGAGAGATGTAATTTTTTTTTTTTTTTTTTTTTATTGTTAAAGGCCGGCTGAGAAGCCGCCGCTAATCAAAAAAAAAAAAGGTCCCGGAACGCCGTTCCCAGCGTTCTATGGGGAAAAAAAGCACTGGCGATAAGGCATGATATTTCATGGGGGGGGGGGTATTCATACATAGACCCCATAGTGTGGTATGTTTGGAACTCCTGGCATGACACAATAAGAGGTACATTGGTAGATCATGGGGTCATGTGATACTCCAGTGCTTTAAAGCTGCATCACCACCTAAACCTAAATGTCACGTACCCTGATCCTTCCCCTCCACCGAGCCCCAGGGGCTTTGCTACCACGTTTCCCGGTATGATAAAGCTGCTGGAATAACGGTTCCTTAGAGAAATTCCATTTCTCCTTTAAATGACTTTCCACAAATAGGCCATCGAGACGAATCAATTCATCACAGCGCTGCATCTAAAAATATGATACATTTGTCACGGCCTAAAAGAAAACTGTTTGTTTTCATTCATTTTCTGCCAGCGAATGCAATCTGTACTAGAGGACACCGAAAACATTAGACTAATTTGATAACACCCTGCTGCTCTCGAGCTTGGTGTGATTCAGCAGTGATCATGATAACAGCCAAGAAGAGAGACAATTTGTTGGAACCGGTCCTGGATAATGCGATCCCCCTTACACGGCGTGTCGCAGGGACGGAGATTAGAACAATTGAAATATCTAATCTATTAAGGGTTGTGTCCCTACAACAGGAATGTTAACTATTGTCTATTATGGGCTCACTGGCAAGTCCCTAATCAGGGATCAGTGTAACGGTGCCTCTTGCTGCAGAATGGACAAGTTCCAAAAACAGCTCAGGGGCAAAGAATTGTAACTATGGGGAGAATTGAATTGGCCATAAGGTGGCACCGGACATTGCCGACAATTACGTTAGGAATCTCCGCTCGTTTATTAGAGGTGCGAGGAAAAATCGGCAGAGATGCCAGCCATAACGTTGGCGCGAGGTGTGTCTGCGGACCTTCCGGAGACACCTCGCACCAAATTGAATCCTCCCCAAAGTGGTCATTTACATACTTGCCTATATTTTTGGTCTCCCTTCCCCTGGGATCTGAGAGGGACGCCTCCGTCCCAGGATTCGGGAGCATTCCCCGAAATCCAGGAGTCTCCCGGGCATTGCTGTAGAGTAGGTGAGAATGGTTATTTATATATCAAAGGCAAGACAGGTCTTGCAGGAGTATTAGTCAGGGGCGCAGAGAGGGGGGGGCGGGTACAGATTACCGGGGCCTGGGTCTCCACTGACAGGTAATGTATTCTTTTTGTGGGGGGGGGGCGGGATGTCTGGGTCTATGGGGAGGGAGGAGCTGTTAGTAGTGATGTGACACACTGTCTAATGCGCTCTAAATCTCGCTAGATTTGGTAATCTCACAAGATTTACAGCTGCACTGCTCACTCTGCAGGACTAGTGTAACTTCGGTAAGTATGCTGGGGGGGGGTGTTTGGGGAGGTTAATAATGTGTTTGGGGGGTTAATGATGTGTTTGGAGGGGGTAATGATGTTCCTCCCCTCCGTGAACGAAAAGGGCACAAAAGCATATATAAACATGCTAAACTCTGCCCCTTTCTACAGCACAGCTGCGGACGCTTCTTTGTCAGTGCCGCGGCTGCTGTACAGTTCAGAATCTCCCCCAATATGTCATGTTTAAAGTGACGCAGCCATGCCCCATGTTGACCACACCTCCCCCTTTGGAGGCGAAACAACAGTCTTGGAGGTGTGGTCAACACGCCCCTTCCCTTCTCATCTATGGAGGGGGGGGTCAAAAAGTTGTTGTACTGGGGCCTCAAATTCCTCTTGACGGCCCTGGGCTTAATACCATTGTAAAGTGTATTTTCTGATTATCATCATCATCTATTTATATAGCGCCACTAATTCCGCAGCGCTGTACAGAGAACTCACTCACATCAGTCCCTGCCCCATTGGAGCTTACAGTCTAAATTCCCTAACACACACACACACACACACACACACACACACACACAGACAGACAGAGAGATTAAGGTCAATTTAATAGCAGCCAATTAACCTACCAGTATGTTTTTGGAGTATGGGAGGAAACCGGAGCACCCGGAGGAAACCCACGCAAACACGGGGAGAACATACAAACTCCACACAGATAAGGCCATGGTTGGGAATTGAACTCATGACCCCAGTGCTGTGAGGCAGAAGTGCTAACCACTGAGCCACCGTGCTGCCCACATTCTACATCTTCGTAAATTTACTTATTGTATGATATCCATGATTATTCTGACTCACAAGCAGTGTTAAAGACATTAAGGTTTACAAATATATATAAGGTGCAATGCTTCTATTTTGACATTATGCGCCTACATTTGTGCAATTGCATTTGTTTTTACTGGTAACCACATAGATTTGCAGGCCACCATACGGGTATATATCGTTCTTTCCGCCTTGAGCATTTTCTGGCGGAACCTTTAACTCACAGAACTAAGCGCAGACTGTCAGTTTGTCAGTTCCAAAGACCGGGAATTTGCATGTGCCTTAAAACACGCTTTTGACTACACACACGTGTGCAACTGAACAATGTATATTATACCACCTATGTTTACTAAACATCTTCCTCCCAGAATGCACTGCTGCTAGCGTTTCGCCTGCCATGACGGATTATCTTTCAAGAAATCTCTGCCATATAAACGTGTCCACAACAAGCTCCCTTTACTCCTGAAGGGATGAAATCACAGGGAAGGGGCAAAGTTTGCTGATAGTGCAGGAAGTGAGGCACATGATTGGATTTTGTACTTTGCTTTGTTTTCAGAACTTATCTTTACATCCTCTTGTGCAATGATTTACAATGATCATTTTTTTACAATTTCTTAACAATGATCACCTCAGTACTTTATTATTTATTTCTTACTTTATTATTAAAATAATGACTATAGTGAATCTCCTGGACTCCTCTTCACCACCCAGCCAATCATAAACATTATTTCAAACTGGCCTCTTGTGATTGGCTGACTGGTTGTATAGGCGCTCTAGGCAGGTCTAACCCCACTCCTGTGATAACCAGCTCAGTCTGCCTAGCACTGGGGTTTTGGTTAATGATTTGAGGGGAGGGGGGCACGCTGCCCATATTTAAACTATTTACTTTTTAACGCGCGTTGTACATGGGACCAGTTTTTTTACAGGTGGCAATTTTGTGTGATGCATTACAGTACACAGAGTACGCCTTCAAAAGCGCTTTTAAATAAAATTGTAGGTCGAGACGCGATCTCTGCTGGCCGTCGCTGAAGAAGAGAATTTGTAGACGCACTATCGACAATATAATACAAAGCTTTAGACGCACAAAATTTACACATTATTTAATGAAGCCATAGATAAGGCTAAATCAGTGGTCAGGGAACAGGGGTAAATTGCCCCAAATGGGGTAAAAATGAAATTCCTGGGGGTAATGCTGCCGATCCACATGCTGTCAGTTGTGTTGTAGACCCCTTTAAATGTGAAATTGCTGTAGTATCAGAAGAGCCTCAAGGGTTGGCAGAGGCACTTCTTGAGCTTCGATGCAATAATGAAGCACGTATTGCATTTGAAAACAAAGCAGATCTGTCATATTTTTGGATGTCAACAGCTGCAAAGTAATTTAAAATTGCACACGAGGAGGCCGTCAAAAAGTTGCTGCCTTTTGCAACAACCTACCTTTGCGAACAAGGATTTTCCACTCTAACGAACATAACAACAAAGCAGAGAAATCGATTGGAAGCTAAAAACTGTATCCAAATTGCTCTGATATCAAAATGCCCCAATATTGATGCTCTCGTATCGAAAATGAAGCAACATCATTTCTCCAAACCCTGAAGTTTTGAAGTTGAAGCTTTCAAAGAAATTTTGAATAGATTCAATAAAATTTTGAATTCCAATAATTAATAATATATGATTTCCTTCCTTTCAAATCAAGGGGGTAACTTCGGCGTATCTAAATATATTTTGGGGTAAAAGGTAAAACAATTTCCTGACCCCTGGGCTAAACCAAGCAGTGTTTTAGGATAAAAATGTAAAAGTTAATTTAATGATAGTGGTAGTTTCCAGAGAAATTTGCGCAATGTTCCTCCTAAGGATCTTTCCGCCTCTCCGCACATCATGGCGCGGTTGCACTTTGTGGAGGCTGCTGCTGAATGCGTAAAAGAGGCTGCACGGTCATATAGCTGAGAGGACCATCGAGGCGCTGCGTGACAAGTACAACTAGAGATAACTTCTCTAGAGAGCAGCACTCTGACCTATAAAAGCATTGTTCTGTATCGGTTGATTGACACGTGTATTCCTTTCCGTTCCAGGGCTATCTCTCAGAAGGACTGGTGACTAAGTGGTATCGATCTCCTCGTCTTCTCCTCTCACCTAATAACTACACCAAAGCCATTGACATGTGGGCTGCCGGCTGTATACTGGCAGAAATGCTGACGGGACGGATGCTCTTTGCAGGTGAGTAAATTTTTATCTACGTGTAATATAGATAACCCTTTTCTGACTCTTCCAGCTGGCTGGCTCTGAGAACCGTTCTTACACTTAGGTGTGACTCAGGACTGAGAGGGACATTTATTCTGTAAAGTAAGTTAATAATGCAGGAATATTATTTTTTATTTTGCAGAGAGCTTCTTGTTGAACAAAACAGAGCTGATTTGGTCAAGTTATTTCTTAGTCAAATCATTATTTCAGGTGACTTAAAGGCAGGTAAGCAATGTAACAAAGCAATGAGAAAAGCAAGTCAGATGCTTGGTTGTATAGGGAGAGGAATCAGTAGCAGAAAGAAAGAAGTAATAATACCACTGTATAGGTCATTGGTACGACCTCATCTAGAATACTGTGTTCAGTTCTGGAGGCCATATCTCCAGAAGGATATAAATACATTAGAGACTGTACAAAGAAGGGCAACTATAATGGTGCATGGCCTACAGCACAAAACTTACCCGGAAAGACTAAAAGATTTTAGTATAGTTTGGAGCAGAGAAGGGAAATGGGGGACATGATAGAAACTTTCATATATATCAAGAGTTATAACAAGGTACAGGAGGGAAACATTCTACAAAGGAAGAGAAGTATTTAAACACGAGGACATGTACTGACACTGGAGGGAAGAGAAGTATTAGAACACGAGGACATGTACTGACACTGGAGGGAAGAGAAGTATTAGAACACGAGGACATGTACTGACACTGGGGGGAAGAGAAGTATTAGAACACGAGGACATGTACTGACACTGGGGGAAGAGAAGTATTAGAACACGAGGACATGTACTGACACTGGAGGGAAGAGAAGTATTAGAACACGAGGACATGTACTGACACTGGAGGGAAGAGAAGTATTAGAACACGAGGACATGTACTGACACTGGGGGAAGAGAAGTATTAGAACACGAGGACATGTACTGACACTGGGGGGAAGAGAAGTATTAGAACACGAGGACATGCACTGACACTGGGGGGGAAGAGAAGTATTAGAACACGAGGACATGTACTGACACTGGGGGGAAGAGAAGTATTAGAACACGAGGACATGTACTGACACTGGAGGGAAGAGAAGTATTAGAACACGAGGACATGTACTGACACTGGAGGGAAGAGAAGTATTAGAACACGAGGACATGCACTGACACTGGAGGGAAGAGAAGTATTAGAACACGAGGACATGTACTGACACTGGAGGGAAGAGAAGTATTAGAACACGAGGACATGTACTGACACTGGAGGGAAGAGAAGTATTAGAACACGAGGACATGTACTGACACTGGGGGGGAAGAGGAGTATTAGAACACGAGGACATGTACTGACACTGGGGGGAAGAGAAGTATTAGAACACGAGGACATGTACTGACATTGAGGGGAAGTAGGTTCAGAGGAAATATGAGGAAAAACTACTTTACAGAAAGGGTAAGGGATAAGTGGAATAGCCTCTATCAGAGGTGGTTGAGGCTAATACAGTAGAGCAATTTAAACATGCTTGGGACAGATGTAAGGATATCCTTACAAAGAATAAAGAATCAAATAGAGTTTGAGGTTACCATAGGTTAACATTTTGGCAGACTAGAACGGCCAAACGGTTCTTATCTACTATCAAATTCTATGTTTCTGTGTTAAAGCAAGGAAATATTCAACCATTGTCCATAATGGATTGACCTCTGAGGACACACTTCCATTGAAGTTCGATATATCATTTCACCGTTCCCTATGAAGCAACATCCCTCATAGGCCAATAATTCCAAAGCTTCTGGTCACTAAACGACATATTTTTAAAAATAAATTAGACAAACCGCTATTTATAAAAGCGGTGTTTATCACGTTTAATGTGCACCTGTTGGTCACATACAGCCATTTTGTCAACGTAGTCTTATTAGTTCTCTAGGAGCCAGTAATATTACTGAGGTGCTTTATGGCGGCCATTTTGTGGCTGTATTCTCATGAATATTGGTGTCTTCACAACATTTGCGATCAGAAAATAATTGAGGTACGCCAGCATTTTTTATAGAACTTTTTAATGCTGGGAAAATAATTATTTCTGTTGTGAGTAGAATTCAATAAGCAATAATGCTAAATATTACTTACTTGAGGTCCAGAGACCTTCCTCATCTTGTGGGTTCTCCAATATCTGTAAGCGTCTTGTTTCTTCTGCCTCTTGCCCGTTTCAAACAGGCAGTGACGTTATCAAAGTGCCTTCTCGGCATTGATAACACCTCTGTTTAAAGAAATTCTCTCCTATGAGAGTATTCTGGGATTCATATGGACCTGTTGGGAGGTAAATAATATTCAGTATTGTTGTTTAACTTATTGGTGGAGTCATCAGACATTGCTTAGGAAATGTCGACCCCCAGGACCTGTATCAGACTTATCTTCTCAATGTTTTTGTAATATTAAGCTGTTCTAGTTTTTTTCTGAACACAGTTGATAGTATAATTTCCAGATGGTGTAAAACACAACCAATCACATTTGACCATGACGGGAAATCAAAATCACTGGACTTGAAGGCCTAATAACGGCTTCTAATGAGGTTACAAGAAATGTGTGTTTTTTGTCAGTTTGCCCAATTACATAGATCCAATTATTTAGTTGAATGTGACTGGATTACAGTGCGTAGAATGTTTGCAATTTCTCATTGACTACACATCCAGGTCAATGCAGTAATCTTCTATTCTGATTTTGAGCTGACCTGATAATTGGGCCAACACACATGGTGTATTTCAGATCAATCCGATCTAAAATTACCAAATTGGTCGATGAACTCAAGTCTTGGAGTCATGCTAGACTGTGCCTTATACTTACACACAGTCAGACCATATACAAATTCTGTAATTTTTCTCAACTAAATCCAGTATCTCATGTTATCCCAAGTTAACTTTTGTTAGCATCTATTAATGGACATTCCACTACAATGACTATCTTCTCCCCAGTCTGTCCTTAATACCACCTATAGACTTATCAACATCAACACCACTTACAGACTCATCAACATCACCTACAGACTTATAATCATTATCTACAGACTCATCAACATCAACACCACCTACAGGTTCATCAGCATCAATAACACTTACAGACTCATCAACATTAACACCACATACAGACTCATTTACATCAATACCGCCTACCAACTCATCAACATCAATACCACCTACAGATTCAGCATTAACACCACCTACAGACTCGTCAGCATCAACATCACCTACAGACTCATCAGCATTAATACCGCCTACAGATTCATCAACATCACCTACAGACTAATCAACATCAACACCACCTACAAATTCATCAACATCAACACTGCCTACAGATTCATCAGCATTAATACCGCCTACAGACTCATCAACACCACTTACAGACTCATTAACATTGCATCTAGACTAATCAACATCAACACCGCCTACAGACTCATCAGCGTTAATACCGCCTACAGTCTGATCAACATCAACACCACTTAGAGACTTATCAACATCAACATCTCCTACAGACTCATCAACATCAACACCGCCTACAGACTCATCAGTATCAACACCGCCTACAGACTCATCAGTATCAACACCGCCTACAGACTCATCAGTATCAACACCGCCTACAGACTCATCAGCATTAATACCACCTCCAGGTTCTTATCCTTCTCTAGTTGCTCCATTGGTACTTCTTCTCTGTGCTAGTCCTTGCACAGTTTGTAGTAAGTCAGTACATCGCTGCTGGATATATCTGCTGCAATACATACTAATATTTATAGGCTACTACACAACTAGTGCTAATACATTTATTTAATCCCTTAACTTGTGTATAAATGGTGAGTACTGTTTATAATCCATGACTTCTGGTGTCAGCAATGCAGGATAAAGTAGGAAAAATTGTGTATTGTTATGAATAGCAAATCACGTGCTTTAAATGATGATGGATAATAGAAGTCAACTCAGTTTTCCATGACCTACATAAAATTACTTCCGATGTCCATGCAATTTACTGAAGGGTGCATTATCCATATATTAAAATAAAACATCTTGAATTACATTTCCTTACAACGCCGTGCAGAATGACACCAAGACATTAATAATCCAATCATGGCCCTGCATCTATCATGCTCTGTTAATTTATTCAAATATGTGTTTTTCTATGATGTAACCTTCAGATCTGTTCATAGCTTAAGGAGAGGTCTGGCCCATCGTACCCTTGACTTGTAATGCAATTCCTCTTTGCCGACAATAATTTCACCTTCTTTGATGAAGATTTTGCCCCTGTAGCTTGAATCTACTTATAAAGATTTTTTTTTTTTATTGCAGCAAATCGTTAAATAAGCCTCACGTATATGTTCTGTGCTTTCCTAATTGCTGTGGTGCACATAGTTTGCCACAGCAGAATAATTAAGTCCCACGTGGCCCATTACAGGCTGAAAAAAAGAGTAGTATCAACGTCGATATTTTTTTCTACTTTTAATTGACACGCTCAATCCAAACATCTTCTTAAGGTGAACCCATACCTGTCATGTGATGCGTTCCACCGGTCATGTGACACGTTCCACCGGTCATGTGACGCGTTCCACCGTTCATGTGATGTTTTACAGCTGTCATGTGATGCGTTACACCTGTTGTGATGGGGCAACTTCAGTGTATGCTGATGTGTTTTTGGGTTTTCACATTTTTAGTTAGTTGTATAAAATTGAATTTAATTAAACTTTGTATTTTTATGTATTCTGTTGCTTGTTTTGTTGAGCTTATTGGTTTATTTTATTTTTGTTTCTCCAACAAATGTCCCTGATTTTCAAACCTTCCGAAATGTCTAGAAGATTCTCTGAGCAAGGACTTGCTTCGCGCGTCATGGTGCAGTGGTGGATGGGGCCTGTTGACGTGACATGCGTCACCATGGCCCGCTAACGATGATGTCAATTGTGTCATTGCGCAATAGGACGCAGGGTCATCATGATGAATGTCCGTCATCACGCCCCCCCCCTAAAGTAGGTCCAAAAAGTAGTCAGTTATGCTGTTTTTACTGGGAATAAGCCTGTGACTGTCAGATCTTCACAGAAAACAACACGATAAAGTGCTCCTGTTGTCACACCGTGGGCCTCATTCACAAAGCGCTATATGGCTGGGATGCTTCCTACGCTTCTCCACAATCCTCGGTGCACTTGTAATGTGGTGAGAGTGTCATTCATCATTATGTGCCGTAGGGGGTCCATCTAGGTGCACTGCTGAAGGACCAAGCTGTTTCTTGGACTGCGCTTTGTCAGTGAGGTCCAAGGCAGACGATTTGTGAGCTGATCCAATATTCATGAGAATACAGCCTCTCAAATCAACTAAGACCAACGACATAACTTACACCGCTGTTTTCTAGCTTAATGAGGGTTAAAAAAGCCATGCAGTCAGCAACAAGAAGTGAGTGCGGCAGGGTCTATATGTAACACTTGGACATGCTTTGAAGTCACTTGACTTTTTCACATGATGCAGTCTATTGCGTTTGATTGTCAGCAAAATCAATGATCGTGCAAAGCATCCGAGCAGATGGAGAATACGTTTTCGGGGTCCTATTTATGTCCATCTGTGTGTGTTGAAGTATGCACCGACACTGGTGTAAAAATTGTGTTTATTTTTCAGTTATTTTATTCAATTTGACCCCTATAGGATAATGACGATTGAAGTATTGTCTGCACTTCTTGTCTTTCACCAGTTGTTTGTAGGTTTTGTACAAACATGTAACGAACTTTACTATACTACAGAGACTGCCCCTCAAGATCTGTACTCCACACTTATATGACAACCTCCCTTCATTGCTGTCAGTATCAGAGTTTTGGAAACTGCTTTTTATACGCAGAATAAACAGCCAAAATAAAGACCTAGGATCATAACATTGTCACATGCTGCTGACTTTACATTATTGTGTTTATTTTGTATATTATTTGCTCATTATTTTTATATTGTAAGCATTTAATATTCATACCTCCCAACATTTTATGTTGGGGGATTGGGATAAACATGCGTGTGCCCCCAGCATGCACTAGCGGCAGGAGCTTACTGGACACATCAAATCAGTACTGTCCCGCAAATAACATGAGCACTGCAGGATTTCCACTTTCCTACATTACCTTTTATCTTCTCTGTATATTTCAATGGATGTTTCCATTATTATTACATCATAATTTAAAAATTGAAATCAACGGTAATATTATCACTTAGTGGGCTGAAATCATGTACATAGACGTGAAAGTCGCCGGAATGGCTGACACGGATTGATATTTGCCTTTTTGTAATTGATCATATAGGAAGTCATGAACTGGAGCAGATGCAGCTGATTTTAGACACGATTCCTGTGATTCACAAGGAAGACAAAGAAGAACTTCTCAAAGTGATGCCCTCGTTTGTCAACTCCGACTGGGAGGTGAAGAGACCGCTCAGGAAACTGCTTCCTGAGATGAACCTGGAAGGTGAGCCCTCGATTCACACTGGTTATCATCCAGACCAGTGTTTCTTCGCTCCAGTCCTCACACCCCCCAACAGTACATGTTTTCAGGATTTCTTTAATCGTGCACAGTTGAGTTAATCTATTTGGCTGGGTCAGTAATTATCCTGCTCCCACAGGAAGAAATTCTCAAAACATGCGCTGCTAGGGGTCCCTGGGTACCAGGTTTGGGAAACACTGGTCTAGGGGAACAAGTGCTTGCTCCTGAATCTAGTCTACCATATAATAATAACCCACAAACCTAGTTCTAAATTTATTTGTCCACACCCACATTTATGGTACACCACACCCACTTTCCTGTAGGTCACACCCCTTTTGGGTATGAGATATATTTTATACATGCTACTTCAAAATCTGTAGCTTCCTCGCCGGTGCAGATCCCAGTCACACAGTTATTTAAACCACATTTTACACTACATTATTCATGTCCCCCCCACTTTGTCTGAACAGTGTCAGGCATGAAGGGCCCACCAGGGGAATGCAGTTGTAGGGGCCCATGAAAAATTTTGTGTGCACCGCCCTCAAAGCCACCAGAGGGGGTGTGGCTAGCCACCAGACTCAAGGCCAGCCAGTAGAGGGGATGTGATCAGCCCACAACAAACATTTTACTTCTTTCTTTCATTACTTTTTAATTATAGGGTAGCCATTGTAGCTTCTCAGCGCTGCACAGCTTTTTTCACTTGAATCGCTTATTTCAAATCCCCACCTGCCGGCCTCAAGTCAGTGAATAAGTCATCACGTCAGACAGGCCGTGGAAGGTCTAAAAAAAGCAGCTCAGGTGTAAGTAGCAGCTCAGCGCTTGCGAGATTCAGTGATGTCCGAATAGTTAAAAGTAACAAAAGGAAAAAAATAAACTTTATTCAATTAAATAACTTAAAAAAACTTTTTAGTTATATATTATCTATAATTGAAACAATTTCCATCTGAAGAGCTATTTTTAATTCTAAAAAATAAAATAGTAAAATATAATCTCTCTCTCGTTCAGCTATGTAAGCGGTGTAGGGAGATCAGCATAGAGTCTGTTAGGAACAGATTGTGGCAGGTGAGGCACAGCAGCAGGGAGGAACAATGTGTTTGTGGGGTCAGTGGCTGCATATGGGGTGACTGGCAGTGAGTAGGGAGGAGTAGAGGGGTAGATGGGTCTTTGGCAGCAGGGAGAGAGTTAATGTGGCAGAGGGGGTGTCTGGCAGCAGGGAGGGGGTTAATGTGGCAGAGGGGGTGTTTGGCAGCAGGGAGTAGGTTAATTTGGCAGAGGGGGTGTTTGGCAGCAGGGAGTAGGTTAATTTGGCAGAGGGGGTGTCTGGCACCTAGAGAGGGGGTTAATGTGGCAGAGGGGGTGTCTGGCAGCAGAAGGGGGTTAATATGGCAGAGGGGGTGTCTGGCACTAGAGAGGGGGTTAATATGGCAGAGGGGGTGTCTGGCTGCAGGGAGGGGGCCTATTATGCACAGTTTGGCTCACACGCACACCCACTGACACACAGACTACATCACACTGACCTGTTCCTTTATTATAAAAGCAGCGTAATGCTGGCTGTTTACCAGTGCAGTATAATCGCTGTCATCTATCCAATCTTTAGCTATCGATTTTTTGGAGAAGATTTTGACCTTCAACCCAATGGACCGACTAACTGCTGAAGCAGCTCTACAGCACTCATACATGTCCCCGTACTCCTGCCCAGAGGATGAGCCAGTGTCCCTGCACCCCTTCCGTATCGAGGATGAAATTGATGACATCTTGCTGATGGAGGCCAGCCAGAGCCAGCTGTCTAACTGGGACAGGTGAGGCTTCCGTGCAGCGTCCTTCGGAATGTACATAGAATGTCAGCGTTCTGTAACATTCCATTACAGAACTGTAACCTATCATAGAAGTCAAAACCCTCATAGATCTGAGTGATTGGCTATTTTATATAGATTGGAGGATGCGATTTGCATGAAATCTAAACGTCTTTAACTAAAGTCTGGCATAATATCTGAATATATAGCTGAACACTGGGCATTTAAAGCTTTTTGACTCATGCCAGCAGCTATTTAGAAATTGTCCAAAAGGTGTAAGGTAGCTTTGTGCAATGTAGGGGCAGAAAAATTCTATTACACTGGGTTTAATTGTCACTTAGGGACATCTATAGAAATATCTTTGGTGATGGGTGTCAGCGGCATTTATTTTGGCGGTATTATAGATTCATTTTTTCAACTATTGTGCCCATTTATGATACAGTGAAGTAATACTCTTCATATTATGTTTTTGCTTTGCACCCGTCCTGTTATTTAATCCTCTAATTACACACAAAATGACACTTACCTATCATTGGGGGTGGTAAGTATCATTATATATTGCTGCAAATCACAGTGCTTCATCATGAAGTACGGCCGCTATTTGCCACGCTGCTCTGGAAGCACCGGCGAAGACCTCCACCCTCCTTCACAGAGTTTATTCCTATTCACAGCAGCCTAACGCTGTCTGCAAAAGGAGGAGATGCTATTCGCATGTGCGGCTAATGTTGGCTCATGCACATAGGAGGAACAAGAAGTCCCCACCGGCAATGTCACTGTACCGTCGCAATCCTTGTTCTGTTATTGCCGTCTCAGGATAGAGTTAATTTTAAAAAAATGCTTTATTATTTCAGTAAAATTGTTTTTCTTCAATCGTCAGCTTTAAAAAAACAAAAACTATATTTTTAATTATTTGTTTTTTTTACTAAAAAAATGTAATTATTTTTGTATTATTGGAATTGAAAGCTCAAATCTTACTCAGCCACCCCGGTGATATTTTATTGATAAACTGCGCCGTTAAGTGATTTTCTATCTCCGCGATAAACAGATATAGAAACAGTCTTATATCCGCAGATAAATAGACGCGATAGTGT
The DNA here is from genome assembly GCF_038048845.1 of Mixophyes fleayi. Classification (NCBI taxonomy): domain Eukaryota; kingdom Metazoa; phylum Chordata; class Amphibia; order Anura; family Limnodynastidae; genus Mixophyes; species Mixophyes fleayi. The sequence continues at coordinate 443,648,719 of NC_134402.1, read as the reverse complement.
GAAAAATTGTAATTAATCCAGTTCAGTTATCAGCCGTATTGCACAAACGCTATTGCAATTTTATAAATGATATATTTGTTCTTTTTTTAATCTTGCCTCCTCCTCCAGCACAGCTTTTTTTCAATATGATAGTGCACCCCTACTTCAATTTGTCTACACCCTGGGCTGCCAACCAACACTAGTTACACCTCTGACATTGAGGTTTCAAATATATTTCTGCATAAGTGCCAATTATAGTACAACTCATCACTACCAGCATGACCATTGTAGCCTATGTATTGGTGCAAATCTTTTACATATTCATTATATCTTTCATTCATCATATTCAACATTAGAATTAATGCTGACAACTTTTTTTTTTTACACCTGTTTATAAATTTATATTATACAAGTTAAACCTGTGCATGATACTCATGCATCCTAGTCAAATCAAGCTACATAAGGTGTTAAAAAGGTTCTTGTCATGCATTTGGGCCTAGCCCAGGCCTCCTCAGGGGAAGAGCGTTACTTCCCGACGCAAGCGCCCTTTTTTAACGTGGTTTTGTCCACATGTCACCACCTCATCATTTTTCTCCATCACCTCATCCTTCATCTTCATCGCCACATCCTTCATCAAGCTACTTAAGGTGTTAAAAACTCCCCACTGTCACCCCCGGCAACCACCAACCACTCCCAACTGTCACTTCTCCTTCAAGAAATATATAGGTCAGTGTATAACTCTGCCCAGCAGGTGGCGCTGCAGCTTGGTTTTTTTTTTCCACACACGCCACTAGGCATTTATATAGTAGATTTAACATGAACTAATACCATAATTTCTATCACGGAAGCTGATTTTGTAATAAGAACTAATGGTATCTATTTTTACAGGTATCAAGTGAGTTTTTCTTCCGACCAGGACTGGAGACAAGATCAAAACCTTGGCATGAGCGATGTCCAACGTGACCCTCGAGCCGGATCAGGATCGCAGGTTGAAGAAGCTCAAGTTGATCCACGTAAGTACTCGCAGAGTAGCTCGGAAAGATTCCTAGAACAGTCACACTCCTCAATGGACCGGGTTTTTGAGGGTGACTGTGGAAGGTCATGTGAATATAAAGTAGGATCTCCGTCCTACATGGATAAGTTACTATGGAGAGACAACAAACCACACCACTACTCAGAACCTAAACTCATTTTAGATCTTTCCAACTGGAAAAAATCAACCATCCCACCGACGGGAGACATTGCATTGGAAGAAGAGCCATCCAATCTCTTCGTGGAGATCGCTCAGTGGGTCAAGAGCACCCAGGCAGGTCTTGAGTGCCCACCAAGTCCTGTTTCCGAGACTCAAGAGCACCATCAGCTGTGTCCTCCTCATCAGGAAGCGACTGGCGATATCGCCAAGGATGCCGAATCTTCTTTTGATTTGGATGTATTTATCACCAGGGCACTAAAGTTATGTACTAGCCAGGAAGACTTGTCGGACAACAAACTCAACGACATCAACGGGGCTTGTATTTCTGATCACCCAAATGATATTTCACAGAAGGAAGTATTTCATAAGGACAGGTGGTAGAATGAGTGGTTAAATCATAAAGTGATTATTTTCATAAATTATTTATGATAATACACAAACAATACAAAAAACCGAGCACATCTTTCTTTAAATCAACAATGGACATGACATTGTGGCTTACACAGTGCAACGTTCTAAGGTGTCTCTAACCTCTCGTAGAATATTCGAGGTCAAGGCTGTAAAAAAATATTTTCTTTATTGGTTTATGGCTGATGTAATTTCATTACATAGCAAATCTCTTAATGCCTTTTATTTAAAGGCTAGCACAGATCAATGCTCAATATTTGATGCCTTACTATACTTGATGAAAGGAGCGTGAGAAATACATACCATACTATATGATATGCATTTATTCATTTTACAATGCAAATGTTATCAATTATCAAAGCTTTCCTTATACTGCAATAATTTTCCTGACATCTCCTGCCTCACGTCACTATTTTTGCTGAATCTGAAATAACTGCAAAATCTAAAAGATAATATTAGATTTATTAAATGGTATGAATAAAAAAATACCCCAAAATGTTCTGAAAATTTCTTACATTTAAAAAAACAAAGATCACTTTTAAATTCAGAAAGCATTATCTAGTTTTTATTGGGATCTTTTCCTTTTTTTTTTGCTGTATAACTTTATTATTGTTGCATCCGTTTTAAACCTTTTAACGTACAGTAAATGAAATAATATAAGAAAGAATTTAAAAAAAATTATATTACATGCAGTACCATGTTGACTGTATATTTTGAACATACACATAACTATATTGGGAAAATAATGATTATTGATACATGTTAAATAAATTAAAAAAATCTCATGCATTATAGACTACTGTCTCCAGAGTGGAAATAATATATACCTAACTTGCAACATTATAAATTTAACAGATTTTTTGAACAATGAAAAGATATTTTAAAGACCTCTGATGTTTTAAATACGGACTGGGGGGCACAGTGTGCGAATAGATATCTGTTTATGTTTTAGTTTAATTATTTAAAATTGTGTTTATGTATATTTTAGAGATTCATTTTAATATATAAATCTAGAATATTTAATTTTGAAATGCATTTTAAATTTATTGAACATGTTAGCCATAAATTGCACAAAAAAAAGCAATTCTGGGATATTAGGGTTAGAAATTTTCATTGTGGTCTCTCTCCAAAAGCTCTAGAACTCATCCAGTTAGAAAAAAAAAATCTTGTTTGGTAAATATTGTGCTGCTTTTTTAGTTAATTGCAGTTTTTAAATAACTAAAAAAATATACCTGAATGTACCTGAGCAAAACAAACTAATTTTTGTTTACATTGATCAATTAAATATTTAAAAAACATTAAGAAATATAGTTTTTATGTACAAATTGGAAAATCCTTAACACTATGGGGCATATTCAATTAGCTTTTAAAATCGCGGTAATGCGCCGGAACAGCCGCGAAACGTAATACACGTTACCGCAATAACGTGGATTTTCGTTCGCAGCCCATAGGGTTGCGTACGAAAATCTGCGTTAATGCGGTACCGTAAAACCGGCAAGAACGCGCACTTTTCGCGGTAACGTGCGTTACCGCGAATCGGAAATCTAATTGAATATGCCCCTATAGGTCTTATTTAGAGGGGGACGAATATGCTCTTAGAATGAAGGTAGGAAATGCGCATATGCATATTTATTTGCATATGTTGAGTAGGATACATCTCAAGATGCATTGCAGCTCAAAGACAGTAACATTTGCACCTTGTACTGTATGACAGTGTAGAAATATAATAATGTAACAAAGAGAATAGTGTCTTGACTGTTATAAATAATTGCGAAAGTCGTATGTTCCATATTAATCTAATTAAATACGAAAATAGGTACAAAATTTTAAGTAAATTAAATGCAAACGTCTATTGTTTTTCGCTTTTAAAAACCAAATCGGTCAATACATAAGACATGCGTCCAATTCTCAGCGAACTCCTATGTGTCACAAACTAGCAATTTCAACCTATTTTATTTGGGGAAGCCCTAAACTCTACAATAATATCTAGGCAATTACAGTATGCAAGACCTGTTGACCTGTGTTAGTTTAGGGTGGTAAGGACAATGTAGAAACTAAATAAGACATCAATAAAGTGATAACTATGGCACTTTCATCCGTATGAAAAATGGAAGATTATTTTGCAGAGTAAAAATCTGCTTTAGATATTAACAGTTTTATCTATTTTAGACCAAGATTCTATTACTTCCCATAAGCATGCAGCGTTTTCAAGGATATTTCCACCTAAAAACATCCCTCTTTCCCTCAAATACAAAAAATATTGGGGTCCTATGCTAGTGATCCTCTCCTCAAAGTTTTGAATAACTCCGAAGCTTCTTCTCCCCTAGATGGGAAGGTTCAAGTTTCAGGAACTGACATAGTACTTGATTCAGGAACTGGCAGAGTACATGATTCAGGAACTGGCAGAGTACATGATTCAGGAACTGGCAGAGTACATGATTCAGGAACTGGCAGAGTACATGATTCAGGAACTGGCAGAGTACATGATTCAGGAACTGGCAGAGTACATGATTCAGGAACTGGCAGAGTACATGATTTAGGAACTGGCAGAATACATGATTCAGGAACTGGCAGAGTGTAAGTTTCAAGAACAAACAAAGTGCAAGTTTCAGGTACTGACAGAGTGCAGCTTGAGGTTCAACTGTCCTTAATTGCCAATGAGGAATCAAAAAGATATTGGAGCATTGGTGGGGGTTTCCAAACAGTGGGAACTCCTAGTATGGAACCCCATAGTTGAGAGCATAGGTGATATTAGAGAAAAAGTAAATTTTATGTAGAATATCTTTTTAGGTACACATACACTCTGCAATGCTGGCTGCTTCTAAAGCAACCAAATTGGCGTCAAATGAGGTGAGCCCAAAACAAGCTCCAAATTTGGATCCAAATCTAATCGGGATTGATTCAACTGTTGGTCAGTACTGGTGGAAATGCAGTTAGGCAATGACTGATTTAACAGTGTGTGTGATCATTGCAGGACCCCGTTTGGTCCAGATTCCCAATGGCCAGTCCTGTCCAATGTAATTATGTTGCATGGCCAAATCAGACATAGATCTGACCATTCAGACTTCAGACTGAACAGATGGATCTCCAGTGTATTTGCCCATTATTATTATTATTATTATTATTATTATTATTATTATTATTTGTATTACTATTCAAATCTAAAGCAGGTGATATCTCTAAGATTGCCATTAGCTGTCTTCACATTTACATTTTTATGCTACATTTAATTATTTTGCCTATTGTAAACATGACGCCTATAGATGAGGATGAGTCCTTATTATTTTCTGGCTTTAACCATATACCAGATCTTCCTATCATTGACTATGGGCCTGATTCATTAAGGATCTTAACTTCAGAAACTTCTTATTTCAGTCTCATGGACAAAACCATGTTACAATGCAAGGGGTGCAAATTAGCATTCTGTTTTGCACATAAGTTAAATACTTACTGTTTTTTCATGTATTACACAAATACTTGATAGCTTATTTGTACACTTTAATTTAAAGTTGATATTTGTGTGCTACATGAAAAAACAGGCAGTATTTAACTTATGTGCAAAACAGAATACTAATTTGCACCCCTTGCATTGTAACATGGTTTTGTCCAGGAACCTGAAATAAGAAGTTTCTCAAGTTAAGATCTTTAATGAATCAGGCCCTATGTCTTCACAAAGTCTGCCAATAATACGGTTTACCGAATTTTGCCGTATGTTCATTGACAGAAGACAGGACTGTGAAATCCAACGCTACTTTGTATGAATGGGGAACTTGACGGATGTGAAAGTGTTCAGTATGTGTATAAAGTGTAAAGTGTGATTTTGTTTGGTGGTTTAATTCCATGTCTTAATTCACAATATCTGTTATGAATTGTACTGGTATATCTCAATCTAGAGGTGTACACTTATACCTAACAGAAATTGAAATATTAAAATAACTTCAGTAAAACATTTCGAGTTACTCATTCATTTGCTTCATTGTTTTTCTTTCTTTTTTTAACTAAAACTGTGTTTAAACATTGAGTGTGATTATATTTTTTTCTTGGCTCTTAGATTTGTAGCTGACCACACACCATGAGTTCAATGCACAGTAGTATTACCTGTTATCTATGTATATTTAGATTTATTTTTTTTAGCTGTGCATATAAATGTCTCTTATGTTATTTTGTATATAAATAGCTGCCAGAATGTTTACTCAAATCTTCATCCAAATCCTCAAGGAGAACTTTAGTAATTTTTCCAAAACTCCACTTGTCTCAAATGATTTATGCCCCAACTTTAAACTAGTTCCTGCGAAGTTCTGACTGCAGGACAGCTCCACAAAACCACGACTGTCCCGCCAGAGTCAGGACAATTGGTGGACTATCCTGCTCTCTCCTACCTGTTTATGCAACTTTGATTATTTCCTGATGGTGTCGTGAGCTCTGTTGGTGCTTGGTTGGATCCTGTAAAGTTAGGGCCATGTTTGGAAAAAAAGATATTATTCACCTCCTGGAAATCCGAGCAGCAAGTGAACACTCTAGGCCTCCCTTCCCCCAACCAGCCCCAAATAGTCATCGTCCCCCCATTAGTCCTGTCATTAAATTATTAGCATCCACACTTAATGCAGAGCTTTACACTTGCCTACCCTAGCCAGGTGCAAATGGTGCTAGTATGAAACAAGTTAAGTCCCACAACTGGAATTTTTGGTATCGTTGCAAATCGTGTCCCAAAGCTACAGGTGCTCTGCCTTATCACAGTGTTCAGCGAGGACATAAAAGCAGGCAAGTATCCCACATTGCATTATTGACTCCTGCAATATATTAATAGTTCCCATCAATCCCACATTACATTAATAGCCCTCAATTAATTCAATAACCTCCATCTGTTGATACAATACATTAATAGTCCTCATATTACATTAATAGCCCCCATCAGCCTACACATTACTCAATGATCTCATCAAATTTAGCCAGCTGTTATATCACTCCCACAATACACCGAGGGTCACCCTTCTACTTGGTTTTATCCCATCAACTCCTTCATACAGCAGTATGCTTCAGAATTCTCTCACAAGACACAACTCTGTCATAGGCTGACAGCTTTATTGTCCCTTATTAAGTGAAAAAAAATACCAATGCCAACACATTATTTAACACAATGATAGTTAAAATAGTCATACAACTACTGTCAATACTTTTTTAAGGAATAACGCAGCCCCTACTGTGAAATAAAATGATGATAGAAGTCACCTCCATTCTGTAACCTGTATAAAAATATTCAGCCTGTGGAGTCATTCTATCATATGATCATGAGCAGCCTCTGTGACTAAATATCCTTTTATTTCACAGTAGGGATATATTATCTTACAAGTTAACCCGTGCATGATACTCATGCATTCTAGTCAAATCAAGATACTTAAGGTCTTAAAAAGGTTCTTGTCATGCATTTGGGCCTAGCCCAGGCCTCCTCAGGGGAAGATCGTTACTTCCCGATGCAAGCGCCCTTTTTAATGTGTGTTCATGAGGTAAAATTACCTCACGAAAATGAGTTTGACCCCTCAACTCCTAAATTTAGCCTTTACTACCCCTCCCACGGGGGGAAGGGGGGATGATGGAAGTTAACTGACTTGACTATTCGAATTTTTTTGTCAAATAATGTCAGTATACCAAATTTCAGGTCAATTGGATGAGCCCTTTCTGAGAAAATAGTTTTTTCCACACACACACAAACACACTAACGCACGCCTCTACACATGTGTGTTCATGTTGTAAAATTACCTCACGAAAATGAGTTTGAGCCCTACCAAATTTCAGCCCTTTTTGAATTTTTTTTTCCCACACACACTAAGAATTTAGTAGGTCAGTGTATAACTCTGCCCTGCAGGTGGCGCTGCAACTTGGTGTTTTTTTTTCCACACACACACAGACGCCACTAAGCATTTATATATTAGATATAATCATATAGAATATTCTGTCCAAATAATGACAGAAGAGAAGAGACTGATAAAGTAACAAATAAGGGTTCCTACAAATCAGTAAAGGAACTTATACCACCCAAATGCCCCGATTTATAGGGCTGTGACCCGCTGTCCCGGCCCGGGACATATTTGTCCCGTGGGACAAAGGAGATATCTAATGGGAAGCCCAGCACTAGGAAGCCCCCTGGGAGTGTGGTAATACCCTGATCGTGCTGAGGACAGACATGTTGGGAGGTATGGGAACTGGAGTAAAGTGTACATGCTCACACTGTAGGCAGCCATTTTGTGAGTGGACCCAGCTTTATTTATAAGAATGCAATTCGTCAATTCACTAGGAATCTGTGACATCAGTGAGGTTAAAAGGAAAAGACAATCAAGGTTTTTGTTAGTGTAATGTTGATTCGGAAATCATGAGCATGAAGGTAAGCACAGTCTATTTGGGAAGGTCTTATATGCCTCTAGTTTTACATTTTGAATCGTTTTATTCATTTTTTTTTTTTTGTGTTATCCTGACAAGGGCCTCTCTCGGTTCTAAAACATTGTTTTAAGCAACTGTTCATAACTTCCACAAGACACACAAGTACTCTCAATAAACAATTAGAGGGATCACCTGATCAACATCTATATTGAAAGCAGACGCTGTAACGCTTTCACTGCGGTGTCCCGGCTGATGACTTACAGAAGTATTCGCCCTGCAGCGGTGACATAGATGAAAACTCATATGCGGGAAGAGATTGCGGCTTCAGATGTGAAAGACACAACTGAAAACATTAACTATGGCTAAGATGTCTCAGACAAAAGGTTTTAAAGGGGCAGCAAAAATAAATGAATTACTGTATTTGCCGGCGTATAAGACGACTGGGCGTATAAGACGACCCCCAACATTTCCACTCAAAATATAGAGTTTGTTATATACTCGCCGTATAAGACTACCCCCTCTTCCGCACACCATACGGTACAGCTGCGGATGAAAAAAACAAACCTCGGTCAATTGAATACCCCCCATATGTTCTAATAAAATGACAACAAGGGGATGTTGGGCAGGAGCGCGCTTCTCTCATTACAACGTGTAGTGACGTCAATCTGTGGTAAGACAGGCTGGTGTGACATGTAATTCTGTGTTATGGAGACTGGAAAGCTGAGCATCTACTATATCAATAGACATGACTGTAATATGTTAGGCATCAGCTGTCATATTCACAAATGATTGAAAAGTTTTGTTAAAGCTATTAGTGTGATCACCAGTGTATGTACTAGGACCACCATCATTCAGCCACACAGTGCAGGGTGAGGACTGGTGCAGGCATCTCCATCTGAACCATGCAGCAGAGCGGAGTTGATCTGAGCCCTATTTAAGCTGCTGCTCCAGTCCTGTAGATACTGCTCCCCACCCCTGATCTGTACCTCTGGACAGCAATGGGGTGACATAACACACCCCTCCCCCCCCCGCGCCGCGCCAGTGATACACGCCGCCCATTGTCTTCAGTCAGCTGTGTAACCCCGCAACTCTTCCCCCGGGTACCTGTCCGTGCAGGAAGATGGTTTTGTCCCGTGCTGACTCTCTCAGGACAGTCTTGAGTCGGAACCCGGAGAGGGGATGTTGTGTCTCCACTGAGCTCTTCGCATCCCCGCTGTCGCCATTCTGTCGTCTTCCCGCTTCCTCTTATCACCGGTAGGAGCCATTGTTATTAGGAGCATGCGCGGTGTGGCCCGAATGCAGCGCCCTCTGCTGCACAGCTTTCTGAATCAAACCACTCCACTGCCTGCACCCGGCGTATAAGACGACCCCCCACTTGGAGGCATGTTTTTCAGGGCAAAAAAGTTGTCTTATACGCCGGCAAATACGGTAATTTAAAAATCATAGGCAAACCGAGGGGGGATTTCCTACTGCCTGGAAACCCCCCTCCAAGCCTGGGACACTGTATAACTGAGGTGGCTGGACCCTGCCCCTGATCCACACGGCTCTGCTTGAAAAGGGAAAGCTGCGTGCACCTAACAGTAGTCCACGCAGCATTGCCCATGTATATTATGGGGATAGGAAGAGTTGGAGAGTAGCCAAGCACTGTCTAAAATTATAGCCACACCCCCATGCATGCTGGTCACGCCCACTGGCGGCGTGGTGTGATAACCCCCGTCTACAAATCTTGCGGTTGCCCCTGAAAATGGTAATTTTCTTGATGTAAAAGTTTAAATTCGTAGCATTTCCCAGGTTGGTAGATCTAATAGTGCTTAAAATTTACTGTATATATTAATTCGTACAGAACTTATATATTCTGTGCAGAGCTTGTGTAAAGGACGAGAACTGTTTTATTTTAGTACTACCTCCATCTAATACAAATCATTCCTGATCATCTTTCTTTATAGGGGTCTTTAGCATTTCAAAACACCCTCATCATCTTATTTTCATTATGAGACATACCACTTTTTAGGCAGACTTTTTAAAAATTATGGCCGTCCGTAATGAGCAATTTGTTTGAGTAACCAACACCATGCTGATATTAAGGGAGAAGTATACTTTCTTTACATAACATTTTTTTCATATTTAATTCACTTGTATATAAAATATTACAAGTGGGAAGAAAACATCTTTTAGAGCAGGCTAACGCGACCTTTGGCTTGCCAACAATGGTGGAAGTACAAGTCCCATACTAGGCCGTGTAGTTCGCCCCACAGCTGGAGAGCCACAGGTTTAGAACATTAAAAATCCAGTACAATCCAAGCTTCTTATCAAAAGATCTCAAATGACATCACACGTAGAAAAGTCACGTTCCTGATCGATGTACGTTATGTATATGTCAAGATAAGCATCATGGTTCTTCCACTGTGTTTTCTTAGTGCATTATAGATCAATTTGTCATTGGTATCAGGATGAATGTCGCTTCATTTTCTTACCGTGCGTCACCTGTTTGTTTGAACAGTTTATCAGCCCTGATATTGGATTACTGCTCGTCTCATTTGCGTCAGCTCAGAGAATGAAGACCAAGATAACTCTCCGTGTGCAAACAGTATCTGATAAACTTAATGAACTCTAGCAATTCAGCGTTCGGAGAATATTTAAAGTCGACATTCCATCATGATCATCAACATTTATTTATATAGCACTTTACAATTGGGAACAAAGAAAGAAAATAATACTGGTTAATACAGACAGACAGAGAGGCAAGAGGGGCCTACTAGCAAGCTTACAATCTATGGGACAACAGAGTCTGATACATGAGGTAAGTGCTACATATTGCATATTGGTCCAGCCAGATTGCAAAGGTAAAAAGTGCTTAGTGGCTGTATGGTCCAGTCACACAGCAATGTTGATCAAAGGGTTGTTGCCTTGTGCGAACTGTGTATAGGGTGGTAATAGGGTAACCTAGGGAGGTTAAAGGGTGGTTGAGGAATATTATAAGCTTGCCTGAAGAGGTGTTTTTTTTTAGAGAACGCTTGAAGGTTTGAAGACTAGAGGAAAGTCTTACTGTGTGATGGAGGGAATTCCACAGAGTTGGTGCAGCCTGAAAAAAGTCCTGTAACCGGGAATGGGAGGATGTAATAAGAGTGGACACTTTGTACATAGACCACATGGCCGTGTTTAAAACAAAACATTTGTACCATTCTAGAGGAAACTATTTTCTTATTCTCAAGACGCTGCCAACTCAGACTCGAAATAATTCAAGCAATCCGTCCTGGGAGATTCAAAAAGTTATTCATCTCACCTAACTTTAAGGCCAGGACAAGGTCCAATCTCCATCAGCTAAGACCTGGTGCAAAAATAAAGTCGTCTTGAGGAGTAGAAACTTCTGGACAGCATTGAATGTCCCTAAAATATACTTTCTCCAGCTTTCTCTCAATTTAATAATCTCACTCCACAACATGAAATCTCGTTACTGCACTGCTCCGCAAAATTTGCCGCACAGTATTTAGCCGATTTTGCTCATGTCCTGCTATTGGCCGTGGCAAATTACTACTCCCCCAACAAATGGCGCCAAATATAGGCGTACCTGAACAAACTTAAGCGTGTGTCTCATTAGACGCTGTTCAACCAGTGCCAACATATCCAAATACCTCATTGCACGCTACACTCTAAACACTGCCAACACATTTGTGTACCTCATTACACGCTACAAGGTGTTCAAAGTTTCCGGGTACCGTCTGAAATTTGCCTCCAGATACATTGGACACTTCCAAATCGCCCAAGTCATCAATCTTGTGGCATTTAGGCTAAAACAGGCCTGTCCAACCTGCGGCCCTCCAGATGTTGTGAAACTACAAGTCCCAGCCTACCCTTCCAGCTATCAACAGGTTGTTTACTGGCAAAGCATGCTGGGGCTTGTAGTTTCACAACACCTGGAGGGCCGCAGGTTGGACAGGCCTGGGCTAAAACTCTCAGATTCCCTGCAGATTCCCAATGTGTTCTACATCTCACTCATACGCCGCCACCACCAGATGCATTGTCATCACAGGAGGAGTAGGAAATCTAGCAGGTTTAAGATGTGTGAAGATACAGAGGTACCCTTCAATAACTGATGGGGATTCGACCTGGAGGAAAAATCCTGGCTGGGGACATCAGATATACACACTGCACAGGCAATCAAAAGTTTCCTAAGGAAAATACCCCAGAAAATTATTCATGGTGTGTCTGGAGGTCACCCATATGAGGGGGTACTGTTAGTACCAGTAGTCTTGAACAGATGACATAACACCCCTCTCAGGTGTTACCACTGACCTCCAGTACAGATGAGACATTCGGGGAATCGCCAGTCAGCCAGCTACTATAAGAACCTGCTCAGTGCAACTGTATTGAAAACTGGAAAAATGCCTATTCAAGCAATATCTAGTACCCTTCCTAGGCTATCTAATCTCTGGCACTGGCTTACAAATGGATCCCAAAAAACCCTTGATTGGCCTCAACCTTCTGGCCTTAAAGCTACTCAACGTTTCATCGGCTTTTGTAACTACTACCGACAGTTTATCAAACTCTTTTCATCATTAATTGCAACCATCACCTGCCTCCCTCGCAAAGAAGGACAGGTAAAAGATTGGCCTCAGGAGGCTATCATCGCCTTTAGATCTCTGAAGGAGGCTTTCTTGGTGACTCCTATTCTGACACAACCGGACCAAGACGAACCATTTTTTCTCGAGGTAGATGCCTCCTCAGTCGGTGTGGGGCAGTTCTTTCCTAGATAGACTTTGTGGCATCTTTTCCACTTGTGGATTTCTCTCAAAAAATATTTCACACTGTAAAGCTAACTATGGCATCGGTGATAAGGAGCTCCTCCCAATCAAGGTAGCCCCGGAAGAATGGCGGGACCTCCTGGAGGGGGCTCTCCTTCCCATCAAGGTCTTCACAGATCAAGAATCTCACTTCTCTACAGTCTGCGCAATGTATGAATCCTCGGCAGATCTGTTGGTCATTCTTCTTTTCTAGATTTCAACTAATCCTGACCTTTCGTGCCAGTTCCAAGAATGTCAGGGCTGATGCTCTTTCAAGGTCTTTTGATCCTTCTGATTCCTGCTCTTCTGTTCCAAGACCTATCATCAGCCCACTCAAAGTTCTTGCCTTAACTAAGTCCTCACTCAAGACACCTCCGGTTGGACGTTCCTTCGTGGATGTATATCTTCGTCCTAAACTTTTATCTTGGGCCCACAACTCTAAGCTTGCCAGACATGCGGGCATCTTTCTTGGGTGAAGATCTCTCATAACAACCATCAGCACGAATCCAGCAATGTTTCTCCCTTTTTCACTATCTTTGGTAGACATTCTGTCTTACTGACCTTTTCTGAGGATTCTTGTATCCCTGTGTTAGGAACTCTTCCAGCCGGCACAACACAACCCGGAGTCTACTCTGTCAGTCAGGTGTTCACTGGAGCCCCTGATGGTGGGGACAGACTGGGCTGCAGACTGACAGAGGGTCGTGAAGTGTGTACCGGCTGGGGAGAACCCAGGCAAGAAGAGTCAGGTCCACGCAGAGGTCAAAAGGCCGGCAGCAGGTATCAGTATCGATGAACAAGCTGAGGTCAGAGGTCACAGGCAGAGAAGCGGAACGGGTAAACGAGCCAAGGATCAGGGTCACAGGAAACACAAGCGAAGTCCAATACAAGCCAAGGGTCAAACACGGGTAGTCAAAACGTAGGTAACAGGATACAGGAACTGGAACAAGCAGGTCAGCAGACTGGAGCACAGAAGCTATGACCGGCAATGAGGCAGCAGACCTCATTGCCTTAAATACAGACACAGACCAATCAGCAGTTGAACACACTCCTGCAGGCTAATTTACTAGTATCCAGCAGAGCCAATCAGGGCTTGCCCCTGACCTACACAGTTGCAGGCTAATGCCTGTTAATAAGCCTAATCAGCCCACAGGCTGCCTGCTATGCGCATGCGCCCGGCTACCAGCACCGCCGGGACGCAGTGCTAGTGTACTAGCGTCTGGCCGTTGCCCTGGTAACGGCCGGACAGGAAGAGGAAATGACGTCCCGGTCGTCAAGGTGACGGCCGGGACGCTGGGGCGCATGAGAAGCGAGCCGCGGCGGCTGTGAGTACCGCCGCGGCTCGTGACACCCTGTCTGTGACTTTTCCAGAATCTGGTCTCAGGTTCAAGACGGATTGTTGCAAGCCTCCAACCAACACAAACACTTTGCGGATCGTCATCGCAGAGCTCATCCACTTCTTCACGTAGGAGACAAGGTATGGTTATCACTCATAATTTCAGACTTCAAGTTCCATCTATGAAGTTTGCTCCCCGCTATATTGGGTCTTTCTGCATATCACATATCATCAATGCATGTCAAGTTGGGGCTTGACTCACTCTTCTGAAGTGCAAAGCTTCCCCCAACCCACCAACCTTCCACTAAAAACACACTTGCTAACACCTCTTCCATCCAATTAGAAACACCCGGTCATTAGAGCGTTGCACCCACTCTCTCCGCTGACAGCGAGACACACCCAATAGTCCTTGAAGTTGGGACAGACACGTAGGGGGTAAATGTATCAAGCTGAGAGTTTTCATAGAATCAGAACCGCTCTGACTAAATCGGGACAGTTGTGGTATGATTGTTAAAATCAAATTTGGGGAACATGACATAGATAGGGATTGTATTACCAGTAATGTGCTTTGGTAAACCAGCATAGCGGCTAAGTATTCCTGAAACTATTTTGAAAAGTTGGTAGCTACACACTGTCTGTTCAGATAGAGGTTTAAAGCAACTCTTTTACCAAAGCAAAACAATAAAAAGGTCAGGGAGGTACCTTAAATTCAATGTTGATCATTCTTCATTGAATTGTTGCAGGCATTCATTTTTTTCTACCCTGGTTTTCTAATTTGATAAGATTGCGGTGCCCATGTCGCGATCTTGAATGGAGAATTGCTGGGTGGGTAATGAACATTCATAATTTTTCCCAGCCCGCTTCTCAATAATACGCAGAGAGTCCCTATAAAAGGAAAACTCCTACCCCTCCTGTTTCTCCCAGACCCCAGCTATGGCCCATCCAAACCCCCGGCCAGGACATCTCTATGGAGATGTGTTACAGTCAGAGATGATGACTGAAATCTTATTTCACACGTTAGGACAGGACAGTACAGAGGAAGTAGAGGCGGATTTTATTACACATGCATGCTATGAGAAAAATATTAAAGTTGGGATAGACACAGACTCTCCGCTCTCCAGTAATCTGGAGATTACATCCCTGCTGTTCTTTGCCTGAATGCATTATTGATGATCCTGTTATTGCAACGCAGAACAGACATTTTTCCTCTAAGGCAGAAAAGCTGCAAGAAAAAAAGTTTGCACAGAACAGAAATAATGAAACCTCAGCCAGGGAAATACATCTCACGGGATGTAGTAAGTCTATTTGCTCATTGTCCGAGGCAGTTCTGAGCTGTGCCCAATTCTAGACAGACCCGCCCGTTACGTGGAAGTACAGAATGCCCTTTAACTCTTTCCATGCCAAGGATGCAGGAAAATCCCGCAATGTGAATGCATTGTCCATATATTGTAAAATAGACAAACTAATAAGTATAGGGTCCATTAATATATGTATGCATTAGGAGATACAAATCTGTGCAAGACAATTCCCCCCCCCCCCTATAATTAGTGGTCCAAAAGAGATACCCACAGCTTGTAGCAAATGACTTTAAGGCTGCTGATATGGACTACAAAGCTCAAACAATGTGCTGGGAATTCTACTTCAAAACATTGACTGTATTTGAATCTCCCAATCAATACTGAACATTTCTGTTACCTTGGAGACTGCAAGCTGTTCACAGTGTACATGCAGTTTTGTTACAAAATAAAAGTTATTATTTTTATCCCACTATCCACACAAAGCTGAGGTCCAACTCACAGCTCTAAACACTATGAAAAAATGTGTTATAAAGCAAAGTAACCGATGTATACAGGGCACGAAAAACTGTGTCTGATGAATCTAAATATTTTGGGGGGATCCCTTCTGGAGCTTTTTCTGTGGGCTACGTTTTGCTGAAATGGTAAATGTGAGCCAACACCATCCAATAACAGACTGTGCTGAAATTTGAAGAGCAAATTCAATCTCCTATGCAGTGATAGGTCTTTGCTGTTTGGTGGTAAAAATAAATATAGGGGCTGAGTTGAACTTACAACAATTTGCGTAGCGTGAACTGGGCAAACCCAACATTGTCTAAGGGCACAAAGAGAATGGACATATAGGCGCCAACGCTGACTTGTGTGTATCTGGAACTTGCACCTCTTTACAACTGGAGAGGTAGGACGGAGGAGGGAAGGGGCTTCCAATGCATGCTGAGTACAGTTAAGGTGAGTCTTTACAAATGTATATTTTTAAAATACACATACCCCAGTTCATACCTCCCAACAATTAAAAATCCTAAATTGGGACACAGCCACACAGCCTCAGAAATGGGGGAGCGATTGCGTTACGTTAGGACCATGGCCACGTCACAATTAGATTGGACATGCGCCCAAGGACATGCCTAGTGCTTCATGGATTTTCATGCCCACGAGAGGAACTTACCTCTAGTACGTGCGTCACCGGCTCACCATTGGGTAAGTGGGAACATACCTCCACAATTTCCACAAGTTGAGATGAATGTGTATAGCCCGGGATTGGTCCAATCACATCAGGACTGCCCTGCCAAAGTTGGGACAGATGGGAAGTATGCCATGCACGGGATCATGAGAATCACGGGCGGTAACATGACATGACGTCACAGATGAGGAGCCAACCTGCATGCAGGCAGGACCACAGCGGCCCAATGGGCAACCATTAATCTGCACAACATCAGGTAATTGAAACTTAACTTTCATTTTGGAGTGACCTGTGAAGATTCTACACCACGGCGCTCTTGGAGGAGTTGGCCACTGGTGACCATCACAGACATCTAATCCTCCATCTGATTGTTCTGGTCAGAAATGACTCTGAGAGTTAATTATTATTTTTTTTTGTAGAATTCTCTTCTATGGATCTGTAATAACAGGTCATGTACAAACTGCAGGCCCACAATGCACCTTTATGTGTGCTAATGCCCTTACTTGTCCACCAAGAGCATTTCACGGTGCACGCCCACTTCATGGTCTTTGGAAACAGGGGGTAGACCAATATTACCAAAACCTCTCCCATATTTTGCTATGGGGCCATGTTATTGGTTTCCCTTTGGGAGGGTGAATGACGGGCCCCCCTCACCTCTGGGCCCTGTAGTAGCAGCACCCCCTGCAGTGATGATCGTTTCACCAATGGTGGAAACAGTAAAAACATCAAATCAAAATTCAACCTAATTCATATTTAGTACCCCCATTATGTCTCCTAAAATACTTTGCCGATGCGCTGGAAAGAAAAGGCTATGCGCCTTCAAAACAGAGGGGGGCAAAAGTACGTGCACCCTCCCAGAGGGGGGGGGGTAAAAGTACGTGCACCCTCCCACACAACAGGGACACCTCTGTAAATCCAAATATTCAAACCCTATGATTTATTTAACGGATCCCATCCTGCAAAATGTAATCTCTCCTCTGCACTTTGGTGCAAAATTAGGCACACTCATACACCTAATCCACACTTAGAGTGCCCTCAATCTCCTTCAATCAGACGGTGGAAAACATTTGCTCCCCCACCGATGCTGCCATCCTGAACCTGCAAATCCATGTGTTTCCCACGTAAGTACAATTGCGCGCAGCTGTCATGTGACATCACAAAACAGCATTTGCGCTGCGGTTTTAATTTTGCGGTACATAAATCACCTAAATTGTTCCTCTCTCTCCCATTTTCCTCTTCTATAATGAGCTGCAGCCGCCAATCTCTTCTGGGTCATTCAGAGACAGTTTATTGGCAAATCCCCACATACTGAATCATAGCACTGAATAGCAATGAGCTTTGGCTGGCGAATTACATTTACAACTCATGTACTTTGCTGGATGATGAGCGAGACAAATCCATTATTCTTTCTGATGCGTATCTTCATTCACTTAACAGATATTTTGGTTGTGTCTCCCTTGGTCGTGAATTAAACGCCAGTCGGCTTTCAGATGAACAAGTACCGGTTAAGTAACATTGCAGAGGCATCAGAATATTATATAATACAGTCAAGTGTGTAGGGCGACTAATCTTTGCATCTTGAAACGAGAGCTCAGTACCTGAGAATCAAGAGGCCGCAGCACTTGCAACTCACAGAGTTTAGCTATCCATAGTTCCAAGGCAAAATAACATGCATTGACTGCCCTCTAGTGGTTACCACATGTAAGTGTAGGACACAGATAGTTTACAGTAGACATCTTTTTGCTTTTCGAAAACTAGAGCAGGCCAAATTATTTTCACAGTTTTTCACAATTAGTGCAGCCACATAAATTTACCATTAAATGTTATCATCTAGTTCTTCCATAGATAATAAGGGCCTGATTCTTTAAGGCCCTTTAAATGCTGATATGTGTCATATTTTACATAAAATTGTTCCAATTCATCTTCAAGCACAATGGACCCTACTACAGCCTATGATTTCAGGGACGGAATGGGGAGAGAACTGGACATATACATGTAGTCAATGTACAGTAAGGGCGTGCCAAGCTCGAGTGCACATAGCAGTGTCTGATTTAAGCGAAGATGATTTTCAGTTGTAACTGTGGCAGCACGGTGGCTCAGTGGTTAGCACTTCTGCCTTACAGCACTGGGGTCATGAGTTCAATTCCCAACCATGGCCTTATCTGTGTGGAGTTTGTATGTTCTCCCTGTGTTTGCATGGGTTTCCTCCTTAGACTGTAAGCTCCAATGGGGCAGGGACTGATGTGAGTGAGTTCTCTGTACAGCGCTGCGGAATTAGTGGCGCTATATAAATAAATAAATAAATAAATGGTAATAATAATAACATTTCAACCAGCTACAGTCTAAGTGCCGATTACTAGTGATGACGGCTGTGTATACATGCTAGAACATGTGCTTGCAATGAGGAGCAGCTGTAAAAATGTATTTTATTTGCAGTAGACATTCATAACATTCTAATACATGTGTTTTATGGAGAAAACATGAAAAAAAACACTTTTTTTATTTTGTAATGTTTTGTCATTAATGATTATATGATTAACAGGTGACATTAATCGAATCGGTTTTTTTTCTTGTGGAACTTTATATCCCACATTTGTATGGGACGTATCCTGCAGTGTATTGTGTCTGTTATAGCAGAGCGCACTTAGACCCGTATTCATCACCAGACGTATCTTTACATCCGCTCCTTGTTGAATACTGACGGGCGTATGCCGGATTTATGTGTGGTGGTCACCAGCAGTTGATAAATGTATTTTCAGTACAGACATAGAGGCACAAGTCATCAGCATCCCTTGGAGAGCCGTCGGAATGTGACCAACGTCTGTGCCTATTAGGAGGTGTACATTCACGCTTCACATAGTCCTGGCACTATTGTCTGAGTCCATGATGATGCCAGACACAGTTTTGTTCTGTGCATATTATATCTTACATTTAAAGTTGCATGTATCTTAACATAAGTTCAACTATAAATACAGCCATAGAAACCAGCAATATAATATTTATCAGGGCGTAAATATGCAGCACAAAACATCTTCATCCAACCTCCTCCAACCCATTTTTTTTATTTTTAATAAAAATTAAACTTGTTTTTTTTTCCTCCTAAAATACTACGTGGCTTAGCATCATGACAGTAAGGGGACATTAGAACTGTCTTTATTACATGTGGACTTTTGCATTTGAAGCTTTGTTTTACTTTGGGTAAATTTTGCCTAGAATTGCCTTGGACTTGCCCTCCACCAAAGTGCAACTGGAAGTCCCACGAAATGTCTCATTAAAAGTACAAGATGAGACCAGGGAGTAGATTTACTAATGGGCGGTTTGGTGAAGCCGCCAATTTTTGCCGTTTTTTTCTTGTGGTTTTAAAACCACCAGATTTACTAAATCCCAAACCATTAAAACGGACAGAATTGACAATTTACAAGATCACTACTTTACAAATCGCCATCCCGATTTTAAAAATGATGAACATACAAACCCCCAGATTTACTAAACTGGAATTTGCAAAACCGCCATCCAAATGGCCAAACTAAAAGAGGTGGTTGTTATAGGCAAGATTGCTCAAACTGCTGCTGTCTGTGCTTCCTGCCCATTCAGAACATAAGAGGAAGCAACATTGACATTTAAATTATTAGGGCATTCATTATTTATTCATTATGGGACAAAATTAATTTACAATTAACTTATGTGAGAATTTTTTTTTTTTTCTTTTAAGGGGACAGTATTACTGTATTATATTATGGGGTAAATGTGAATATATAACAATATTATATATGTAAGGCGCTGCGGAAACCTTGTGGCACCTTACAAATAAACGATAATAATAATAATAATATTAACTGATTGTTAATGGTGGATATAATTATTTATCTTGCACAATTTGGCATTACATAGTGCCGGAATATTATAAAAATTCAATAATTTTGTCCCCTTAATATAATGAAAAATAAAATTTTGCACCATAAGTTAATTATAAATTAATTTTGTCCCTTAATCAATAAATAATGATTGCCCCAATAATTTAAATGTCAATGGTGCTTCCTGTTATGTTCTGAATGGCAAAATAGTTCAAACAGCATGTTTGAGCTACCAAGGCAGGTATTAAAAAACCTTATGGATGGCGGTTTGAACAGAACTGCCGGCGGTTTAGCTGGTTTCAATCTGCCACACATCGGCAGCCATTTTAAATCGCAACCTCAAACCGCCATATAGTAAATGCAGCGGTTTGGACCACTAAACTGCCGGTGGTGCACTGTGGGGGCTTAACCAAACTCGCGTCATAGTAAATCTAGCCCCTGATCTTCACCAGCTCAAGTATAGTAAAAAAAAAAAAAAAAAAGTCTTCTTTCAGTAATCTCTGTCCATGAGATGAAATCTTGCACCGCTCCATCAGACTTGGCGCACTGGCGTACTTTGCGTGCCATGGCCTTACTTACCCGTCTCATCTTATCGGCCGGTGCAAACTTCTGCTCCTCTGCAGACGCTGCCATCTTGTTCTACAAACTCGTGCACTTTGGTGGAAATCTAGGACTTCTGAATATCGAGGCACACGGCATTACCAAAGAGAAGTTTGAACAATGTCTCAACCTTTTTGCTCTTTGCAAATGAGGCCCAGTATATAGACCTTCCCTAGTTCTCTTACGCAGACAGGTTTCTCTTTAAGGATCATTTACAAACTGCTAACAATGTTGACCTCCTGCACTTCTTTAGGTGTCCGCCCTCATCCCGGTCCTTGGAACTGCTCTCAGGAATTCAATCTCAGCCTAGGTTTGCAGACTGGTTGGCCCACCTGTAACTGTGCATGGTGCAAACTGTGAAAAGCCACTTTGACGTCCAGCCCACGGACACTTTAGGACCTTACGCTTCATTCATTTCAACTTCATATTTTTGCAAAAACATTGCTCAGTTTATCCACATTTATGTGTCATGTGTCCCATTGTAAGAATAGCGCACGTCAGAGGTGGTGAAAAAGGAAGACGTTTTCAATGGCACGAAAGGACTGTGCATCCTTGCACATAGCAGGGGACATCCCCAAGATCACCATCTCCACCTCTTTATCTTGTTTAATCTCGTCACCATCGAAAATCCCATTTTAGTATATGGGTGCAAAAGCATGTGCACTCATGTGCCTAATCGAAGGGAACGTGTCCAATTTCCCCCCATCCTTCTGTCAGATGTTGTAACACTTCCAGCATTACTGTTAGAAAAAAAAAAAAAGTTAATAATACAAAGTTCATTATAGTAGAGGCCTGAACACACAAGTCAATTATGCCGTAAGAGATTCATCTAACTTTTACTTACACGCCTTTAAGTAGGCCTATCTTTGTGCATCTCATAGGGCTAGTGTAGGTTCCTGCCCTGGACATATCTATATGCCAGGACTTGCAAAGATACATGCATACTAGGTAAAAAAAAAAAAAAAAAAAAGGTGTACAAATGCATTTTGGTGGTTACACAAATTGCATTTTTACGTTTACCTAAAATGAGGCCCTTTGGCGTCTCCGTTTTCAGAACTGCTGAACTAAAGCCTTCACGCCAGCAGTTGCAATTCTAGTCTTAATGGGCCTGATTCATTAAGAAAAGTAAAGCAAAAAAAAAAGTAACTTTGCACTTTGGCAAAGCCGCTTTGCATTGGAGAGGGAGGTAAATTTAAAATGTGATGGCAGATTAAAAGTTGAGGTAAAGCATGTCCTAGGTAAACGTTACACTTCAGTGTAAACATAAAGTATTTGTGTGCTACGTGATAAAGCAGCCAGTATTTAACTTATGTGCAAAATAATAAACTCATTTGCACCCCTCGCATTGTAACATGGTTTTGCCAAGGTTCAAAGTTACTCATTTTCTTGCTTTACTTTTGTTAATGAATCAGGGTCAATATTTCTTACATAATACCTTATATCCACTAGATGGCAGTAAATGTATACTGAGAAAATGTATCCACTGAATTATATTGTGGTAGTAACTGGTACAAAACCAGCTTTTACAGCACTTATTTTCTTTCAGTTTTATTTACTTGCTTTGTATATTTAAAAATAAATTTTCCTCTATGCCAGAAACTAGAGCTGCTAAAATATGTTTTCAAATCAGCTCTAAAGTTTGAACGTTTGCAATAAATTCTTTGATCTTAGATAGACTAAAGGCTTGGAGCTACGTTTGAGCCAATCCGAACACAGTCAACCTTAAATGGCTACATTGTTTAATATTGTTAATGGGTTTCCATGTGGATGGTAAACATTTAGCACAGTAATGTTCAAATAAAAATAAAAAACAAACAAATAAAACACTAATATAACGTAAGCTTTTAATCTTGAACAGGAAACATTTTATTATCTATTTAACTGTCTTCTATTTTAACTGCAAGAGGCAAACTCAAAATTTCAACTGTGAACTCGGCCATGGCAGACAAACATTGTGGATATTTGAAATAAATAGTGTATATATATATATATATATATATACATATATATATATATATATATATATATATATATATATATATATATATAAGTTAACCCGTGCATGATACTCGTGCATTCTAGTCAAATCAAGCTACTTAAGGTGTTAAAAAAGTTCTTGTCATGCATTTGGGGCTAGGCCAGGCCTCCTCAGGGGAAGAGCGTTACTTCCCGACGCAAGCGCCCTTTTTTAACGTGGTTTTGTCCACATGTCACCACCTCCTAATTTTTCTCCATCACCTCATCTTCATCGCCACATCCTTCATCAAGCTACTTAAGGTGTTAAAAACTCCCCACTGTCACCCCCGGCAACCACCAACTACTCCCAACTGTCACTTCTCCTTCAAGAAATATATAGGTCAGTGTATAACTCTGCCCAGCAGGTGGCGCTGCAGCTTGTTTGTTTTTTTTTCCACACACGCCACTAGGCATTTATATAGTAGATCTACAAGGGGAATACATTAATTGACAAGTGGAAGAACAGGAAGTATAGCAATGATGGCAGCAGCTATAAGTTACAGTTTAAAATATGTATAATACATTTAACGGTGATACTGATGTGTCTATATGCTGTACGATTTTAGTAGAAGGGTTGGGTAAAGGTGGAGGTGTATAGTAGAAGGAGATAAGTAAGTTATAGATAAAGTTAAGAGATATAAACTACAAAAGTATAGACAAAATCCAAAAAAGAACATAAAAGACAGCAACAATAAACAAAATATACTAAAATAAAATATAACAAAGTAGCAAACTTTTGGTTGACCTCTGTGTAGTACAAAAGTTACAACCAGATCAGTATTGGAATGGCTTCTACAGTGGGTTAAGGAGAATAATGGTAATTTCAATATTGCGGTTGAGGTTCCTTGTAAAAGCGGGTATTTTCACACCTAAAATGCTGTGCTCTAATTGGTGGTGTAGCACGTGACGTGATGGGGGTTTGCATGTCTCTTGGATACAGTGTGTGCATATTTGGGGGCAGTATGCCTAATCATCTAGTGTATGGTGGGGATTGTGGATATTTCTTTGAGCCATAAGTTTTTGTAGCAGCTGCTTTTAAGAACATAATTATTGCTGTCCAAGGGTTTGTAGAGTACGTCCATGCTTGTAGTGTTAATTTGAGGTTGAGTCTGTTTTAGTTTCTGTGTGTGATGGATACATTGAGTTCAGACTCTGTTCTTTTCCATATGAGGAACATGTTATCTATATAGTGTTTCCAGAGGTTTCTTCCCAAGTATTGATGTGAAGATTGGCATAGTTTGGGGTGAATTTAGATCCCATGGCTGTTCCTTGTGTTTGCAGGTAGTTTTGTCTTGGAATGTGAAATAGTTATGTGGTAGTTAGTGTTGATTATAAGTCTAATAAACAGAGACTTAAATGGCGCGGCTCTAGAGAAAAGGTCTACAATGCTGCACAGAATTACAAGGGATGTCCCACCCCTACATTAAACAATATACACAAAAAACACTGGCGCAGAGTATAATCTGATGATAAAGTAGTAGATGATATTAAATTAAAAGGTAAAATGTTTAGGTGGGTGAAAAATGTTAATTTATATAACAGTAATTAAAAACACACAATAACCAGTGCACTGGTATAATGACAAATTGTATAACAATGTATGACTAAACACAGAATTTTACATATTCATATAGGTTGATTAGCTGGACAGCTGCAACCGTAATGTAACATGCAGTCCTGAATTTCCGGAGTGCCTGCAATTGGATGGTATTCTCTTAATATAAAATAATCGAGAGGATAAAAAGACCAAACCTTAGTTAGCATATAAAAAGGTTGGATCAATATGTAGATTCATACAAAAAGCTCATAAGTTCCAGAAGGATACTTTTATGGACCAAGTAGAATTGAGCACTCCTTTGGAAAAAGGGGCAGCGCATCGGCGCAATCGTTTCCTAGTTGATTATGTCGGAATGACATGTGACACATAGTATCCCAAACAATAGAATCGTGAGGTAAAATATCACTCACCCGTTCGTTCTGTCAATGATGTGTTAAAAGAGTCTTACCAGTACTATGCTGGCGTCCGGCAACAAACCTTGCCTAGCTGATGGCTATCCAGTATGTAACAGCCTCTCGGTGGGCTCTCCAGTGCGCGAGTGAACGTCACGTTCAACTAAATGATCGCGCATGCGCGGATGTGTCTTGTTCGTCCGAATACAGTTGTGATGTTGAAATAAGATGGTATATATAATCGGGGCTTGTAGCCAACGCGTTTCACCCGTCATACGGGCTTCCTCAGGGCAGTGTGATTATAGTCATTGATAGAGATCCATTATAAATCCTCTTGGGTTTAAAGGCGTGGTTTCACAGCTGATTCGAATTATTCAACAGCTGCTAATCCATGTTCTGTAAAAGAACTTCAACTTTAAGTTTTGGTTTGGTGAATCTGATGCTGGAATGCAGAGATATTTCATACCCTCTAACATAGGCCTGGCACTGTCATGTATAGACAAAATGTGAGTAATGTTATTCTTGTGTAGCTGTTCGATATCCCGAGCGTCTTTAAAGTTTCCAATGAACAACCCAGGGAGAATATGATTTAAAAGCTGCTTCCTCTCAGCAAATAGACAGGGTGGGTCTGATAGTCTAAAAAGATTGATTATAAGTCTATTTGGTCTCTGACAATATCTACATCCTCTCCTAGAGTCTTGTCTATAGCCCATTGCGGTGTGGGATGCTTGTGTGTAGTGAACTCACATCTATTGTGAACCAGATACATGACTCTTTCCATGTGCGGTCTTTGAGGCTGTTGAGTACATGCGTTGTGTCTCTGACATATGATGTTAGTTTTTTTACATATGATTTTTGTAATGAGTCCAATGTAGTATATTGTTGAGGTTTTGTGTTATGGAGTCAATACCAATACAATGGGACAGATGATTGATGGTAGATTTGTGTATTTCTGTAGGAAGCAGAATGTAGGATTTGTGGTTGCTTGGTTTGTAGTTACTAGAATTACTGTTGGTGGAGGATGTTTGCTAGCTCTTCTTCCAGTATTTTGATAAGGTCTAATGTGAATTTGCTGTTTGGGTTGCATGGTAGTTTTTTGTATGTGTGGGGGTCAGACTGGAACCTATAAGCTTTCACTATGTTGTGTCCATAATTCATTCTCCTTTGTCTGCTGTTGTGATTGTTATCTCTGTGTCTTTCTAAACAGTTTTAGTATTTTTGACTCTTTTCTTGTTAGGTTATATGAGGTCAATGTGGTTTTATGTTGTATATACTTGTTCGAAGTCTTGTTTTACTAGTTATGCCGGGCTCGGCATATTGCGGATCGGGTGGACAGATTGTTGGGAGGGGCTGGGAATGACCCAGCGGTTTTGGTGCATGTTGGCACCAATGACCGAGTTAGAGGAAGAAGGGGTGTCCAAAAAGAATTATTTCAGGGACATAGGTCGCAAACTTAAGGCAAGGACATCCAAGGTAGTATTTTCGGAAATACTACCTGTGCCACACGCTAGTCCAGGGAGGCAGCGGGAGATTAGGGAGGTTAATGCGTGGCTAAAAGATTGGTGTAGGAAGGAGGGTTTTGGATTCTTAGAGCACTGGGCTGATTTCTCGGTCAGTTGCCATCTTTATTGTCGTGATGGATTGCACCTGAATGAGGAGGGGGCTGCAGTGCTAGGGGAGACGATGGTTAGAAGGTTGGAGGAGATTTTAAACTAGGCTCCGGGGGGGAGGGGCAAGCAAGTATTTATGGGATAGACATTGAGAGTAGTAAGGAGGAATTTAACAAGAGTAAAGGGGGTGGAGAGGGGGGAAAGGGAAGCATAGCCGATAAGGAGCGGCCCTTTTTAAAGCAAAAAGAAATACCTAAGGGAGGCAATAGACTAAAGTGTATGCTTGCAAATGCAAGAAGCCTGACAGGTAAAATGGGGGAGTTAGAACTAGTAGCAATGAATGAGCAGTATGATATTATAGGTATTACTGAGACCTGGTGGGATGATACACATGACTGGGCAGTCAACTTGGAAGGCTATTCTCTCTTCAGGAGGGATAGGGTAAATAAAAGGGGAGGAGGAGTATGTCTTTATATTAAGCCAGAATTAAAACCAAGTATTCAGGAAGTTATATACGAGAATATTGGTGATAATATAGAGGCATTGTGGGTGGAAATATCAAGCGGAGGAAAAAGTTCAGAGAAGTTTCTGATAGGGATATGCTATAAACCGCCAGATATTAGTACGATTGAGGAAGCCCAACTTCTACAGCAAATTGAAAAGGCTACACAACTAGGTCAAATTTTAATTATGGGGGATTTTAATTATCCGGACATTGATTGGAGTACTGAGACCTGCGGTACAGCTAGGGGAAATAGGTTTCTGAGCACGCTAAAAGACCATTACATGTCCCAATTAGTTGAGGAACCAACTAGGAAGCGGACTATACTGGACCTAGTAATAACAAACAATGTAGACGTAATATCAAATATTCAAGTAAAGGAGCACTTGGGAAACAGTGATCATAATATGGTCTCATTTGAAATTAGTTTCCAGAAACAACAGTATAAGGGATCAACTAGGACTTTAAACTTTAAAAAGGCAAATTTTAATATGCTAAAGGAGTCTATAAAGAGCATAGACTGGGACAAAGCCTTTGAAGGAAAAAATACGGAAGAAATGTGGGCTGTCTTTAAAATGTTGTTGGAAACATACACGTATAAGTTCATTCCTATGGGAAATAAATGTATAAGAATTAAGTCTAAACCAATGTGGCTAAATAAAAAGGTAAGGGAAGAAATGCAAAGGAAGAAGCGTGCATTTAAATTGTTTAAGTCTGAAGGGTCAGAGGAGTCCTTCCATAGGTACAAGGAATGTAATAAAACATGCAAAAAGGAAATTAGATTGGCTAAATTAGAAAATGAAAGGCACGTTGCAAAAGAAAGTAAGACAAACTCCAAAAAGTTTTTTAAGTATATAAATGGCAAAAGGATTAAAAAAGATAATATAGGACCCCTAAGAAGTGAGATGGGTGAATTGATAAATGATACTAAGGAAAAAGCAGAAATATTAAACACGTTCTTTTCTTCAGTATTTACCAGAGAGGAACAAATGGCAGGAGTAATACATAAAAATGGAAATGAAACCATGCCATTAATTAATACTTGGTTGTCAGAGGAAGAAGTCCAAAGGCGACTGAAGAATATTAAGATAAATAAAGCTCCAGGTCCAGATGGCATACACCCAAGGGTCCTTATGAAGTTAAACTCGGAAATAGCTAGACCGCTATTCTTAATTTTCAGAGATTCAATCTTATCAGGCTTAGTACCAATGGATTGGCGAATAGCAGATGTGGTGCCGTTGTTTAAAAAGGGGACAAGATCACAACCAGAGAATTATAGACCTATAAGCCTGACATCAATAGTGGGGAAACTACTGGAAGGTATTTTAAGGGACAGTATTCAGGATTACTTGGTACACAATAAAATTATTAGTGGGAATCAACATGGATTTGTGAGGGATAGGTCATGTCAAACTAATCTAATTAGTTTCTACGAGGAAGTTAGTGGGAACTTAGACCAGGGCAGGACAGTAGATGTGGTCTACTTAGATTTTGCAAAGGCCTTTGATACAGTGCCACACAAGAGGTTGGTTTACAAAATAAGGGAACTGGGTCTAGAAATCAAAATTTGTACTTGGATCGAAAACTGGTTAGAGAATAGGGAACAGAGAGTTGTGATAAATGGAACATTTTCTAATTGGTCAAAGGTCTTAAGTGGAGTACCTCAAGGTTCCGTGCTGGGACCACTCCTTTTTAAGATATTTATTAATGACCTTGGTGATGGTTTAGAGAGTAAAGTTTCTATTTTTGCAGATGACACTAAACTCTGTAAGGTAATAAAATCAGAGCAAGATGTAGCTTCTCTACAGAGGGACTTAAATAAACTGGAGGATTGGGCGGCTAAATGGAATATGAGGTTTAACACAGATAAATGTAAGGTTATGCATTCAGGGAACAAAAACAAGAACACAATCTATAAATTAAATGGAATTAATTTGGGAGAATCTATAATGGAAAAGGATTTGGGAGTGCTCGTAGACAGTAGACTTAGCAATAGTGCTCAATGTCAAGCAGCAGCTGCAAGGGCAAACAAAGTATTGGCATGCATAAAAAGGGGCATAGATGCAAGGGAAGACAGTGTAATTTTGCCACTGTATAAATCGTTGGTAAGACCTCATCTTGAATATGCAGTACAGTTCTGGGCACCACTCTATAAAAAAGATAATTTGGAACTAGAAAGGGTTCAGAGAAGGGCGACAAAATTGATAAAGGGTATGGAGACATTAAGTTATGAGGAAAGGTTAGCCAGTTTAGGCATGTTTACTTTAGAAAAGAGGCGTCTAAGGGGAGATATGATTACTATGTACAAATACATTAGGGGTCAATACAGAGAGCTTTCATGGGAACTTTTTACCCCAAGGACCATACACAGGACACGTGGTCATCCCCTAAGGTTAGAGGAGAGGAAATTTCACAACCAGCAAAGGAAGGGGTTCTTTACAGTAAGGGCAGTCAAGATATGGAATTCATTGCCAGGGAAAGTTGTGATGGCAGATTCAATAGATATGTTTAAGAAAGGGTTAGACAAATTTTTAGCAGAAAGGTGTATCCAGGGATACGACCGTTAATTTAAAATAAAGGATAGTAGTGGATATAGGGTAAAAATTGGATTGCAATATTAAGTCTGGGGGGATTTTCAAAATTGAAACAGATGGGCGGTTGCCTACTCTGGATTAATTTCAAATATAAGTGCAGGATCGCAGGAGATCCAAAATAGGTTGAACTTGATGGACTGGTGTCTTTTTTCAACCTCATTAACTATGTTACTATGTTACTAAACAAACATTATTTCCTTACCTATATGGGTGTAAAATTGTTTTGGGTATAAATGTGGTGCGTTTGTGTTGTGTTTCAGGTTGTCTGTGGTTGTTTGTCTGAAGTACTCTTTCTAGGACTGTTTTTGTGAATGACCCTTTGAGTGTCAGTTTTCTGTAGAATTCTGCTTGTTTCAATGCATGCATCAAAGCATATATGTTGTATGTGGGAAATTGAGCCCCTTGTTAAGCAGGCTTAGTTAGTTGTGTGGTGACACAGACGAATGCTGCTTTATCAGATCTCAGTTCCTATTCCAGAAAAGGTAAAACATTTAAATTGTACAGTGTGTGCTCCTGATCAGTGAGCATTGAGTATAGAGCAGCTTTCACAGGGGATACTCATGTGATTAAGCATTTAAACTTCATTCCACAGCTCACTAACTATATCGGAGACACCAGTGTGTGCTCCTAATTAGTGAGAACTGAGCATTTATTCACCAGATATACTCGTGCGTTTAAGGGACTGTAATATTCCAGACTATTTATGTGTGTCAAGTTTACTATGCACCAAGCACATCCATGTTTATATTACAGTCAGTAATCAAACTTGGCATTTTACTTAGATATAGCCTCTGTTTCAGATTCATATGAACGTTTAACTGATATTACAAGATTCTTTGTTTCCAAGTGTGTGTAGCTATCATATTGTTATATATATATTTTTTCAAGTGATCTATCCAACTTTTTGATTCAAAGATGGGGTAATTTTTATTGGTAATGATTTGTTTAATACTGTGTGATTAACGAGTTTTTAATTGAATGATTTATCATTGAAATCTTCATACTGGTTCTTTTGTTACCTATGCAATTGTCATGAACGCCCAGCCTGTCCCAGATACAGCAATCTGAACAGCTGGTCGTGACTGGTGTTAACTTAGTTACTTAACAATAAATATACCTTTACTGCCACCACAAAGGATTTATTATGGTGTCCTTATGTTCACCAGAAACCACTATTTAATGTTTAACACTTAAATCAAATACACATGTAGCATGAGCCTCCCTGGGCTTTGTAAATTCACAAAGAATCACAGAGGAATGCGGTAGATTAAATATGTTTAATCTGAAAAATATTACAAGGCTTATTTACAAAAATTAATAACAAGACATACAATATGTTGCACAAAAGAGTTTCAGAAAATAAAATAGGAAATAAAATCAGAGTACTACTTACTAGGTAGACTTCCTGTGTGTGAGGGAACACAATTGAAAGGATGGGACATTTCAGTCTTGATAGACCCCTCATGAAATGCACAATCTGATGTCTAAGGCAGAAGATTTTAAACCATTTCTTGTTGGCTCTTCACCACCCAACTTAGGAATTTAGCTGTCAATAAAGACAGATTGATCTGGAAAATGGCACAGGGCTTTCAAAGTGAGCTGAGATCATAATGTCCACAGGACCTTGAAGTATCACCTATCTGCTCCTTTGTTCGACTTGGCTAAGTCTAACATCTCTGCTTACACAAACTACTCAGAGATTTATGTGTCTCTGGGCCTGGCTACTTTCACAAGACCATTGACACTTGCCTAGGTCAGACTCAGGTCAGTTAGCAAAATACACTTTGAAAGGTTACATAAAATATTTACAGTGTTATACATAAATTCAACAGAAAATAACAATCAGTCATTAGATATACTACATTTCGTCACAGCAATAATTTGCTAGACTTCTGATTTTATTTCACCAACTAGCTCTATGAATTAATGCTGTCAGTTTTTCTTGTATAGCTTCAGACATAACTAGGAGCTGATAGACATCTTTATATTACAGATTTTATTTAAAGAAGTGTTTTCCTGTTGCTGCTCTGTCCAAATGGTGGCTAAAAACTAAGTCCACAAAAAAGAGACATAATGAAAAAACCCCATCAGTTTGAAGATACCAGACATTCCATGTAAGGACATTAGTTACCTCCAGATGGCGCTCTGGCAATCATTTAGCTGTGTATGCACAGATGTATGTGCTTGGCTGGCAGGTAAGGGCTTGTACACATAGGCAAATCTAACCCTAATAACCAATAACCCAAGTTTATTGAAAGTGTGTGTGAAGATACCGGGCTTATGTTCAGCTCAGTGCTGGCTGGCCAGCCTGAATGCAGCCTTACGTACTGGCTGAGGATACATCTATGAATTCAGAATCACTTAGGTAAACAAAAGTGCAAGTGGACATTGTTTTATATATAAAGATAAGAACACATAGGATACAAATACAAGTAAGAAAAGCCAGAGAGTTTGCCACACAAAGAGCCTATTAACCAGCCACACAGTTTAATTTGAAGCAATGATTCACAGCTGACCCCTCTACCAGTTGGGTTGGGACTATGTTCAATGTCTTCACGCTTTTTGCAGATGCATAAAGTGACAAGCTCTGTGGAGACTTCAAAGATCCCAGTTTTTGCCAAGATCATCAGCTCATCAATAACAGTAACTTCTCGTCAGAACTGTCTAAAATTATAAGACGGCACCCAGATCTAAAACCAGTCTCCACCTATGCCATAAATTAAAATAAGCCTTAAAATACCTGCACCAATCCTAGTGGATGTTTGAGCAGGGTGGTCAGTCTAGGAGAGGGGGGAGACTGCAGTGAGACAACTAATCAAGACTTGGTCTGACTTGGCCAAAGGACAAGACCTTTAGGAGCATGAGTGGTTTGTGTCTTCCCTGGCTTTGCAAGTTGGCAGACCGCTTCAATACAGACATTACTACATGTTAATATTTGCATCAGAAGAAAACTCTAATTACAGTAGGCAATGAGTTATCTAAAATCGGGATTCAAACAATATAGAACAATTAAATATAACAAATATACAGTACTCTTTAATATAAAATGTATCATTAGAATATTCCCTCACTATCTTTAACACTGAGATAGGGGGAATCTCCTGGTGTGTATTCAAGCTAGAAATGTGGTGGTAAAGATAACACCTTCCCCCTGTCTACCTGAGACAAGAGGCCACTTGACATATTATTTCCATCTTTAATGTAACAGATCTGCTCGTCTCCCTGATCTCACCACACGTGATCTGTCTATGGATGGGAACCAAAATTCAGCTGATGGGAAGATACTTCAACAAGAACCATCTCTTTAACAGCCTATCTCCTACACATAAGCAGCGGCATGGGACATTGGCACCATAGATCACCAATTGCTTTATAACTATTTTTATTATCCTTTATTTTTAATTTGTGGCCGCTGTCTGTAGAGAAGGACAAGGATCAGACCTTGTGTTTTATTCACCTTTCAAAACTGGTTAAAGTCTGACATGCTGGAGATGAAGTGGGTGAGACCAGAAAAAAGCTATAATTTATTAGAGAATAATAATGTTAATAGGAGTTTAGAGTATTTCAGAAGCCTTTTGGGAAAGCTAATTGTATGTAAGGACATGGCTGAATGTGACAATGGCAGTGTCATGATGATGGGGAGGCAGCAGGAGTCACAGAGTGAGAGTTATATAGTGGAAGGAGCAGGGTCTCTAGCAGCACAGAGTATATAAGGAGATGAGTGATGTGTTAGTGAGGACAGGGCTGCATGTGACAGGGGCAGTGACATGATGTGAGGAGGGGAATGGAGGCAGCAGGAAGCCACAGACTGAGAGTTATATAGTGGAAGGAGCAGGGTCCCCAGCAGCACAGAGTATATCAGGAGATGAGTGCTGTGTTAGTGAGGACAGGGCTGCATGTGACAGGGGCAGTGACATGATGTGAGGAGGGGAATGGAGGCAGCAGGAAGCCACAGACTGAGAGTTATATAGTGGAAGGAGCAGGGTCCCCAGCAGCACAGAGTATATCAGGAGATGAGTGATGTGTTAGTGAGGACAGGGCTGCATGTGACAGGGGCAGTGACATGATGTGAGGTGGGGAATAGAGGCAGCAGGAAGCCACAGACTGAGAGTTATATAGTAGAAAGAGCAGCCCCCAGCAGCACAGAGTATATCAGGAGATGAGTGATGTGTTAGTGAGGACAGGGCTGCATGTGACAGGGGCAGTGACATGATGTGAGAAGGGGAATGGAGGCAGCAGGAAGCCACAGACTGAGAGTTATATAGTGGAAAGAGCAGCCCCCAGCAGCACAGAGTATATCAGGAGATGAGTGATGTGTTAGTGAGGACAGGGCTGCATGTGACAGGGGCAGTGACATGATGTGAGGTGGGGAATAGAGGCAGCAGGAAGCCACAGACTGAGAGTTATATAGTAGAAAGAGCAGCCCCCAGCAGCACAGAGTATATCAGGAGATGAGTGCTGTGTTAGTGAGGACAGGGCTGCATGTGACAGGGGCAGTGACATGATGTGAGGAGGGGAATGGAGGCAGCAGGAAGCCACAGACTGAGAGTTATATAGTGGAAAGAGCAGCCCCCAGCAGCACAGAGTATATCTGGAGATGAATGATGTGTTAGTGAGGACAGGGCTGCATGTGACAGGGGCAGTGACATGATGTGAGGAGGGGAATGGAGGCAGCAGGAAGCCACAGACTGAGAGTTATATAGTGGAAGGAGCAGGGTCCCCAGCAGCACAGAGTATATCAGAAGATGAGTGCTGTGTTAGTGAGGACAGGGCTGCATGTGACAGGGGCAGTGACATGATGTGAGGAGGGGAATGGAGGCAGCAGGAAGCCACAGACTGAGAGTTATATAGTGGAAGGAGCAGGGTCCCCAGCAGCACAGAGTATATCAGGAGATGAGTGATGTGTTAGTGAGGACAGGGCTGCATGTGACAGGGGCAGTGACATGATGTGAGGTGGGGAATAGAGGCAGCAGGAAGCCACAGACTGAGAGTTATATAGTAGAAAGAGCAGCCCCCAGCAGCACAGAGTATATCAGGAGATGAGTGATGTGTTAGTGAGGACAGGGCTGCATGTGACAGGGGCAGTGACATGATGTGAGGAGGGGAATGGAGGCAGCAGGAAGCCACAGACTGAGAGTTATATAGTGGAAAGAGCAGCCCCCAGCAGCACAGAGTATATCAGGAGATGAGTGATGTGTTAGTGAGGACAGGGCTGCATGTGACAGGGGCAGTGACATGATGTGAGGTGGGGAATAGAGGCAGCAGGAAGCCACAGACTGAGAGTTATATAGTAGAAAGAGCAGCCCCCAGCAGCACAGAGTATATCAGGAGATGAGTGCTGTGTTAGTGAGGACAGGGCTGCATGTGACAGGGGCAGTGACATGATGTGAGGAGGGGAATGGAGGCAGCAGGAAGCCACAGACTGAGAGTTATATAGTGGAAAGAGCAGCCCCCAGCAGCACAGAGTATATCTGGAGATGAATGATGTGTTAGTGAGGACAGGGCTGCATGTGACAGTACCAGTGTTATGATACTGGGAAGGCAATATAGGCAGCAGGAAGCCACAGACTGAGAGTGAGATAGTGGAAGAAACAGGGTCCCCCAGCAGCACAGAGTATATCAGGAGATGAGTGATGTGTTAGTGAGGACAGGGCTGCATGTGACAGGGGCAGTGACATGATGTGAGGTGGGGAATAGAGGCAGCAGGAAGCCACAGACTGAGAGTTATATAGTAGAAAGAGCAGCCCCCAGCAGCACAGAGTATATCAGGAGATGAGTGCTGTGTTAGTGAGGACAGGGCTGCATGTGACAGGGGCAGTGACATGATGTGAGGAGGGGAATGGAGGCAGCAGGAAGCCACAGACTGAGAGTTATATAGTGGAAAGAGCAGCCCCCAGCAGCACAGAGTATATCTGGAGATGAATGATGTGTTAGTGAGGACAGGGCTGCATGTGACAGTACCAGTGTTATGATACTGGGAAGGCAATATAGGCAGCAGGAAGCCACAGACTGCAAGTTTTATATAGTGGAAGGAGCAGGGTCCTCCAGCAGCACAGAGTATATCAGGAGATGAGTGCTGTGTTAGTGAGGACAGGGCTGCATGTGACAAGGGCAGTGACATGATGTGAGGAGGGGAATGGAGGCAGCAGGAAGCCACAGACTGAGAGTTATATAGTGGAAGGAGCAGGGTCCCCAGCAGCACAGAGTATATCAGGGGATGAGTGATGTGTTAGTGAGGACAGGGCTGCATGTGACAGTACCAGTGTTATGATACTGGGAAGGCAATATAGGCAGCAGGAAGCCACAGACTGAGAGTGAGATAGTGGACAATGGGATCTCCTAGGTTGCTGTTTATTCCCTTTAGAACCTGTATGCTAAGGCTGAGATATACTAGAACAGAATGCAGTGTGAAGACAGAAATGTGTCTGACTGACTAATCCCAGTCATCAATAAGAACATCAGCGTACATCCGGCTTCTCCACAAGTTCAGGGGATTTCTGAAATAAGTTACACTGATCAATAGTGTGCAGGGATTCCAGAACCAGTATTGTTCTGTTGTGATATTCCCCAACTCTACTGATCAGTCCGTATTCTTTTCTAATTCTCTGGGTGCCCTCCCCTCCCCCCACTATGCCAGTCCTGAGTACCACAGCCCAGCATCTACTACATGTCCCTGATTCAACAAGTATAGAATGGGAGGGACGAGGCTACAAGTTGCCAGTCCATGTGTCTAAGCATTAACCACAGACACAACTTGTTTTCAGGGGGGTCTTGCAGGGTTGACAACACAGCACCAAAAATAATCAAATTTATAGGTGATTATTTATGAAGACACAATTGCATGTTACAGAAATTCTCCCTGAGCACAGGGCAGTGATGTTAGACTGATATGCACAGCGTCCCATGCCATATTTACATAGGTTTACCTATTGGCAGTACAGCAGACCCAGGACAGTAGTGGAGCAGAAAGCAGAGTGATCGTTGCTTTTATTGAAAGAACGGCTGGGAGGCTGAGATTAAACAACCTATTTTAACAAACGCTTGAGAGTCCACAGTAGCGCAGTCACACTCTAAGACACTTCTGGTAAATCTGCCACATTGCTAGTCCAGTTTTATCCTTGGTTTATCACTGCTGTAGGTAGCCTATCGTCTAGATGTATACGAGAACAGATGTTCCAGGGTCCTGTGGGTCAGGACCCTAATCAGGGTCTCAGAAGATGTTTTTGGAGTCAATTGATTGTTAGCTTTGGAACCACCTATTTTGGGGTCCCAGAACAATGGCACACGGACTCTTGTGATACCAGAAGAACAGCACACTAACAATTGGGGGTCCTAGAACAACAGCACACTGACACTTGGGGGTCCTAGAATAATGGCACACTGACACTTGTGGGTCCTCGAACAATGGCATACTGTCACTTGGGTTCTCAGCTAAGAAAAGAAGAGAACTTCTGCTCTACAATACTGTTGATATAGAAACAAAGGACCAACAGCAAAGCTGAAATGAGCAGCTTAGTGCTGGATGCCTTGGTGTTGATTCTGTTTCTGTATCAACAGCGTTGCTCATATCTGTGGCCTGTCTACAGCCATGTAAGTGTGGACAAACAATTTACACGCTGCATTAACTGTGAAAGTTTCTCCTCTCTGCATTATACACTATAGCATGTTCATTAACAGTATGTTCATTTTCTTTTCACGACCTGTGAACAACAACCTCCTAACACATCCATTCACACGCACATTTGTGTTTGGCCTTTTGCAGTTGTTGGAGACCTGTTCTTTATTTTTAATAATTTTAACATCATTTATTGAATTTTTAATAAACTTGGGGGGCACATAGAGCAAAAAGAAGGAGGGGGGAAGGAATTAGAAAAGAGGAAATGATGGTGTACATAAGGGACCAGTCATTTTAACATCATCGGTGTCTTTAAAATAAATTCTGAAATAATATTCTACTGAATGTTTCATCCTGTGATATGATATATAGCAGTCCTGGCCAACCTGTGGCTCTCCAGGTGTTGTAATACTATAAGTCTCAGCATGCCCTGCCAGCTATCAGCTGGCTATCTAGTGGCAAAGCATTCTGGGGCTTGTAGATTGACAACACCTGGAGATCCAGAGGTTGGCCAGGCCTGATATATAGTATAATGTAAAATAATATAAATGTATAATGTCATGTGACTACTTCTGTGAACCCATTTACATGGTGCCTAACACCAGACTGTGCAGAGACCGCTATAGACTGATCTTTATACAACAGGAGCCTTTCACATAATTGAACTTCGCATGCATGGTTGACCAAGGGGTCCATGTATTAACATAATGCGGTGGCATTAAATATGCATTGCTACAAATCACAGTGAAACATATTTAAGCTTCACTGAAATGTACCATGCCAGGTCTTCTCTGGGAGCCCCGACGAAGTGACCCCTCCAGTGCGAATTGCTATCTCTGTTTACCGGCAGTCTAGCGGTGCCAGAGAAAGAAGGAAGTACTATTATTTATTATCATTTATTTGTTAGGCGCCACAAGATTTCCGCAGCGCCGCACACAGTACAAACAGTAGACTATACAGGGTGAAACAGTACAGAACAATAAACAAAAAGTACCAATACTTCAGAAACTCCAGGCAGGCTAATGCAATAACGACGGAGCAGAAGCTTACATGCTAAGGGACTAAGTACTTTTGATGCATCTTTGAGATTTGCATCTTAATTGCTTGTAATTTTCAATAGGATTTACTCCATCCTAAGTACTATGCACATGCATCCACCTTTAGGGATCCAGCGAAGCCAGAGAGGCTTCAACTGGATCCCATTGAGAATGACAGCTAGCGCCACCTGTCTGCGAAATGCAAAGCTTATCAAAGCTTGATGCATTGCAGAACTTCGCAGTGCCCATATTAATCTATGGGGACTGTATTAAGAAATGTTAAGTGGGATATAGTGGGAGAAATCAAAGATTTATGCTGCCAAAAACCATTTAAACATTTTGCTAATGCTATTTTACGAAGAAAACTGCTGTTTCCTCCATTTTAATGGCTGATCACAGTTTAATACATAGACCCCTTGGAAGGCAGAACCATTTTTTTCTGACCATTGTGGAAGCGGAAGGAGCAATGCTTAGCCCCTCTCTCTATTGCAGAGAAATTTTGCATTGCATGGCAAAGGAGGTTATTTTTCATAAATGTCTGCGATACATTGTTCATTGCAGCGTTGTGCTGTGAAACATTATGATGCCTGTCACAGTACACTACATAGATATAGTAAATAGAGCCCTAACTCTTATATGAGGTACGTGGACAGGATTAATGCATTAATCATGCCAGTGGCCTGTCTGTGGTTTATCTGACACCTGTCAAAAGTTATTTGCATCTTCATTGCTTGTATTTTTCAAGAGGATTTACTTCAGGACTGCCAGTGATGTTGGATAAAATATGTTGAGAAAGGAAATTCATGTGGACCCTCCTAATATTTACATAACATTTTATTATATTTTATATAAGCAAATGTACTACAAACATTTTACCTTTTCATCTATTCAGCACACCAACCTGCCTAACCCACATGGTAGACACATCTCACTGCGAATTATGTTTTAAAGAGTAATTGACATAGAATAAAACATCTTCTTTATGTGCTTTATTTCAGTGTAAAAAAAACTCAGAGGGTCATTTAATAACATTTAGGTGCAAACATTGCACTAAACAGCAGCACCCGATCAGACATAGTGCCTTCATTGTCTAACATAGACAGCTAATAAGCTCATTGGTTGGTTCAGTGCAAATATTGCACCTGTATGCCATGCAAGTGACCCCACAGATGTGCTTGGACTTGCTGTGAAAGCCAAACACGACGTTAACACAGAGGCCATAGGAGATAATGTTTTACCACATTGACACACTAGTAACCACATTTTATATCCGCTGTGTGAATGTGACCTGGCCAATTCCCGCTTGTTATGTAGGAAATACTAACCTACCTATGATCTGAGAGTTGTGTAACCTACAGCAGAAAGTGATTGTGAGGAATGAGCCGAAACAATGTATCAATATATGAAATGTATCCATGTCACTGTCACCAGTGCTGCTCCGCAGCGCCCATTACTGGCAGTGTGTGGGTACTGCAGCTTCCCATGTGCAGCAGGCAGCGATTGGTCCCTAATGTGGAGCGTTGTGTTCCCTCCCCTTTCCTCTGTTGCTTCATCTCCTGTTATACCTCACTCCGGCTGCCGGTACAGACTGGAGCAGAGGAGCTGCAGGCACCGTTCTCTCCTGATTACTCTACATCAGGACAAGTCTCCTCTCTGTCTTATCGCTGCAGGTGAGAGCCCCCGACTAATGTAGTGTCACTGGGTGTCCTGTTACTGGGTGCAGGGTCCTGAGTGATGGCTTGCAGGAAGTGATGCCAGGCGACCTAAATGTTCACCTGATGGGGAATTATACAGAGCAGCATATACTGTATGCAATGCTCTATCACATAAACTATATACTATCACACTTTCTCTCATCTCCTCCCAGCTCTTGTGGAACTAGAAGTTCCAGCATACTATACAAGTTCCACATTCTGTTGAGATCCATTGGGTGCCTTAACCTGCATGAAAAACTATACATACAGATGTTACTGCTTAGCCAACTCCACCATCTGTTTATCATTTGTCATCTGTCAAGCAAATGTTTAGCAAGGAGGAGGGGGGGGGGTGATTGGGGGGTATTGAGAATAATATTTATCCCATCAAATGTTTTAATTTGTATTTATAAACCAGAGCTCACATCACAGATACAGGGTTAAAAAATGATGCTTCTGTGTATTCGGTGGAACGTTCTGCATATTCTGAAATTGAAAGTATATCACACTGGACAATACACTGATGTTTGCTGGCTAAAACTCCATTGCCTATTGATAGTGTGCTTACTGTTTATTGATGAATCTCCAACATATTCCAAAGTGCTGTACAGTATTGAGATTTAAAAAAACAAGTGATATTGATAATAGTACTTGAAGACACAGGTGACAGGGCACTGCTTGTCTAGTAGTAGCATTGTGTTTTTGTAACTAGGATTTATTGTCTGTATTCTGTTCCTGTGTTGCTTTGTGTATTTTTGCAGTTTTCATGCATTAAAAATAGGTCAGATAACGGTCAGCAGTACCGTTTATATAATTGCATTAT
This sequence comes from Mixophyes fleayi, assembly GCF_038048845.1. NCBI lineage: Eukaryota > Metazoa > Chordata > Amphibia > Anura > Limnodynastidae > Mixophyes > Mixophyes fleayi. Next base: position 443,607,881 of record NC_134402.1, on the reverse strand, counting down.
AAAATTGTAACACTGCGTTTAACATCCAGCATTCCCTATACTACATGGGCCTTATACCCACTGGCGGTAATGTGCATTCTTCTAAAGTTTAAATGAAAATAATGTCTGAAAATGGAAGCCATTGCTTTCAGTGCCCAACTTGTATATTTACTCACAATCTGGTGAGTTTCGTTTTTCCAAAAGCTGCTTGCTCCATTCAGTTGTTTTGCCGCAAGTGACCGCATTGTGGAATCCTAAGTGATCTCCTGAATGAAAGCAGAAAACGCTAGTGACAGCTACATTCCAAACTATGATGTTGTACTTGTATGATGCCTAACACATGCTACCATCATCATCATCATCATTTATTTATATAGCGCCAACATATTCTGTAGCGCTTTACAATTGGGGACAAACACAGTAAACTAATAAACAAACTGGGTAAAACAGACAAAGAGGTGAGAAGTCCCTGCTCACAAGCTTATAATCTATGGGACAATGGGAGTTTGATACATGAGGTTAAGTCTACATTTTGCATTTCGGTCCAGCCAGACTGCAAAGGTAACAGTGACTCATAAGCTAAATGATCCTGTCACACATCAATGTTGGTCAGGGGGTAGTTGTCTTGTGCGAAATTGTGTAATGGATTGTAATAGGGTAATGTAGTGAGGTTAAGAGGGTGGTTAAGGAATATTATAAGCTTGTCTGAAGAGGTGGATTTTCAGAAAACGCTTGAAAGTTTGTAGACCAAGGAAGAGTCTTATTGTACGAGGGAGAGAATTCCATAGAGTAGGTGCAGCCCAAAAAAAGTCCTGTAACCGGGAATGGGAGGATGTAATGAGGGTGGATAAGAGACGCAGATCTTGTGCAGGACAGAGTTGCCGAGTTGGGAGATATTTTGAGACAAGAGAGGAGATGTATGTCGGTGCAGCTCTGTTGATGGCCAGTTCAATACATTGCCAAAAGTGCAACAACAAAATGGTCATGGAAAATGTGTGATCGGTGTTATGTCTTAATGGCCACAGATGAACATTTTGAAGCATTTGCTACACACAACTGTTCTTAGTGCATTCAGCAGCCTATAGTGGCTTTAATGCCATGGAAGAAGCTTTGAAAGTCCTGGCAAACAAAGCACCATAGTAAATAATGAACAGATATCGATATCTCTTTGTTACAAAATGAATTTGATAATACATTGTATTGGTGACAGCACTCGTCTCTTTTCCAGAACCTAGAGTCTTGCCAAGTATGTTATATGATTTTGTGACCCTTCCTCTTCAAATAAACTATACACTTCTGCACTTATTGTAAAAACCACAGAGACCTTAATTCTGTTGGGTTGACATAATTCCTGCAGATCTGGCAAAAAGTGCAAATCAGACCTCTGAGGTCTCCCGTGTTGTGCTTAAGATAAAGTTTCTTCCGTGCTGAAAAGTTTCACAATAATACATATGGTGAAGCTTCAAAGAAATGTCCTGTACTGTATAATTGGGAAGAGCCGTTACTTAGGTCTCTGTGAACCTTCTGCAGTTGGGATTATCAGATCAGCCATGTAAATCTACACATACATGAAATGCATAATGCTACACAGCTTCACTGGATTTATTTACAATGTATCCTGCATTCCTGAAGTGTTTTACTATTGAGCATGGATTTGAATTACAGAATGTCAATTAATTGTGTTTACTTGGCGGCTGGGGTAATTATACCAGCGATGTAGTTTTGTAAGAGTAGTCTTGATAGATACGTTCGGGGCGGGCTGACCTCACCCTATCACATTAGTGGTGTAGTGTGATTCTTAGATAACCTAGCTTCAATAAGTAGCTCCATAGTAGTAAAATAACTTGTATTTGCCATATAAGGAGGAGGTAAGGATCTTCAATTGCTTTATGTAATCGGTTTCCCGGTGCCTTTCCTGGATTTGACTCCCATTGACTTTGTCCAATCTGTTTCCTGTTCATCTCCTGGCTTTAGTTTGTCCCTACAGAGAAATCAAAACTTAATATCTGGTGGTAGGACAGCAAAGTGGCCTAGTGGTTAGCACTTCTGTCTCACAGCACTGGGGTCATGAGTTCGATTCCCGACCATGGCCTTATCTGTGAGGAGTTTGTATGTTCTCCCCGTATCTGTGTGAGTTTCCTCTGGGTGCTCTGGTTTCCTCCCACACTCCAAAAACATACTGGTAGGTTAATTGGCTGCTATCAAAATTGACCCTAGTCTCTCTCTGTCTGTCTCCCTCTCTGTGTGAGTGTATGTCTATATTAGGGAATTTAGACTGTAAGCTCCAATGGGGCAGGGACTGATGTGAATGAGTTCTCTGTACAGCTCTGCGGAATTAGTGGCGCTATATAAATAAATGATGATGATGATTAAAACGTCCCCAGGGTAAATGCTGGTCAATACTTCAGCCCAGAACAGCATATCCTCTACTTATCTTACCTATTCTCCATTCTAACCAGTTAAATAACAGGTAAATATGCCGTGCTTTTATTAAGGGGAAATAGACTTTTTCTTTTCGAAGTGATTGTATTTGTATAGTTGTCTGAAACACACCATTTGGGTAGACCATTATCTTCTGCAGATTTGTCTTCGGTCACTGCCTAGGGCAGCCTGTGGCTCTGCAGGGTACAAGTCCCAGCATGCTTTGTCAGTAGATATCCTGCTAATAGCTGGCAGGGCATGCTGGGACTTGTAGTTTCCTAGGTTATCAAATAATATCATTATATTGCATTATATTTAGTAGCACTGGGAAATGTCACACTCTCCGCAAAGATATCAGCAAACTAAACACAATCATCACCAACATCACCATTTATTTATATAGCACCACTGAGTCCGCAGCGCTGTACAGAGAACTCATTCACATCAGTCCCTGTCCAATTGGGGCTTATAGTCTAAATTCCCTAACATACACAAACACACACAGACAGAGAGACAGACAGAGAGAGACTAGGGTCAATTTTGATAGCAGCCAATTGACCTACTAGTATGTTTTTGGAGTGTGGGAGTAAACCGGAGCACCCGGAGGAAACCCACACAAACACAGTCCTGGTTTATTTGCTTAAATAGTACTGCGTGTGAGCTCCAAGAATGAAGGCTCATTCACAGATATGCAAGCACAAAAGACAATGAAGTCATTGGCCGACCAGATTTTAGGCCCTACCTGATCCAATCGGATCACAATGTGATTGGACAGATCTTACCGAATCGGCATTTGTGCGGACCAAACAACGGCTTTAATGTCCAATTTGGCCACTCTTGGCTGAGATCACTTCTGACATAACCGCGGCCATAAGGTGACTGCACTCACATGGTGACGGAGGCCATCTTCTGACCGAATTTACCAACATACCCCAGAAGAATCTGATCGTGGTCATTTAGGTCTGTTGGCCAATATTGTTGCTGATTTAGCGGCGTGGCATTAGAATGTCTTTTTGTGGCATACATACTGAATTTGGTTACTTCATTCTTATACACTTCTATAAGGCCTGTGGATTATTTACATTGCAATTGACCCTACTACCCCCTGAAGTCACCTCGTTGCCATCTGTTCTGCCCTGTATCAGATGACACAGCCAGGAAGCTCCTCAATCTCTTTTGTTAGGAAAAGTGTGTGGAGGATGGTAACTGTCTCTGGTGTATTCTTGTTTCCTGGGCACTTCAATAGCTCCTTATTATGTAGGTGAACCTGCGGCTATTCACAGGTTTCCAGTGAATTCTGCATTGTGTTAATGAATAATAAATGAGAGGACTACAAGCGAGAGGGACCATTCATACAGATCAGAAGGTTCATAGTCTATGCAGCACTATGTAATCCGGTCTGACACCATAGATGAGGAATAACTGGTATGTCAGAGGTAATCAGCTCTAAGTCTTTTGTCGGTATCCTGGCAACAAATGTCATTCTAATTCCCTACAGATCTTAGATCTTGGATAGTAAGCCTTTGCGGGTCGGGCCCACCTGTTATCTCTGTAGGTTTATACAAGTCTGTCCTATTTTGTTATCCCCTGATGTACATCACCATGGAATGGAATAAATTACAAGTACAGTTTGGAAAGTTGACCAGCAAAAAATATAAGTTTATATTTGCTGTAGACAAATATTTTGTTTTTGCATATTTGTTTACTGACTGTAATCATTGGGGATGTACTTCTGTGTAGATAATGGTAACATTACCTGGTGAAAAATTTACTAGCGGTTGGCGGAAGTGGGAAGCAATATTGCTGCTAGCAGAGACAGGGTCTTTAATCAAACATTTGTCATTGCTGGGTGCAGACTGGCGATCATGACCGTATTATTGGCAGGGAAGCACAATGTGACTGCAGAAATCTAATAAAGGCATTTCAGCTTTAACTGTTTCAATGTGACTCATTTGCAGGACCCGTCTGCTGACACTTTATGTCCTGACTCTGCGTGTTTCTGTTCCCTGTCACTATTGGAAGGTGAAGCTTGATGGTCTAAAACGCCGGCTGTATGTAGCAAGATCCTGTCTGTGGCTCACAAAACCAACATGTGTGTATTATGTCCCTAAGCTTTAAATACATTGTTGCCCTGTCATTGAAATTCTGCGGAAGAAGAATATTTGTAGGAGAAACAGATCTGTAAATATACTTCTATAGCTGAATTGACAGTGACAACATTCCAGTGATCACTTATCATCATGATTTGTTTCTACTCTTATATGTAGTTGTGTGTATTTGTTTATACTCTACAACAATTCTTCTTACTGCTTCTTGTATCTTCCAAGAGAGTCAATCTGTGAAGTCGGTGGGCTATGTCCGCTATCCCTGTTTAATGAAAGCCACAGGTTGCTTAAATCTGCTTTAAATCCTTGTTTGTCCATTACAGGGGCAAACGCAGGATTTGTAGAGGGGGGTTTCCACACCACGCCGACAGTGGGTGTGACCAGCATGCATGGGGGCGTGGCTAGAATTTTAGACAGTGCTTGGCTGCTCTCCAACTCTTCCCATCCCCATAATATACATGGGCAATGCTGCGTGGACTACTGTTAGGTGCACGTAGCTCTCCCTTTTCAAGCAGAGCTGTGTGAAGCGGGAGCGGGGTCCAGCTACCTCAATTATACAGTGCCCCAGGCTTGGAGGGGGGTTTCCAGGCACTAGGAAACCCCTCCTCGGTTTGCTTATGCATTATCCAGCAATATTCATTATTTTATGCACCCTATAAAATGAACACTTAAGAAACACTTAAGGTGATAATGGTCTCAGTAGGAACTTACTAGGTTTTAGGACAGTTTCACTTTTGCTTACTCAAAGGAAATCAATAAGAATTATTTTTATAATCTACAAATGTATTGTTCCTTATTGGCTTTAGAGTTGGTTAACAAACTTGTTAATATTTAATTTTATAGCCTGCCAACACCCTTCAGCTTCTGGTCCCTTATGTAATCATTTGTAGGTGATTCTGTGTTGATCGTGTAGTTCATTAGATTTATTAACCGGGATTAGTAAAAACAACCGCTTACCAATAAATCATTAAATGTTGGTAAATGTCTGGAAAATTGTCAGTAAAATAGACAAAAGTTAACATCTCGGCAGTGAGTAGAAAGCAGAGTTACAATGAATGGACCATATTGCAAATGAATGGGCCAATAATAAGTGAGAGGGATGAGTCGACAACTGATTCACAACAGGTATTGGTCATTGACTCTACAAACCTTTGTGCTTTAAATAATTGACTCACCATCTGTTGCTTTTTGTTTCCATGACATCTGTCCGGCCTCATTTAACTCTACAGCTCCTCACCTCACCACAAATCAATTTTTCTTGTCCTCACTTGCTCTGTTCCCAAATGTCATGTATCCAGTTGTCGAAAAGTCAAGTTACAGAAGCCTCATGATGAGCGAGTACCAGTGGGCAACTAAGACTGGGTCTGGGTAGGGTTCCCCAGCGCTGGCCCCTGGTGGGCAGCTTGGCATGAGAAGCAAGTTGTTACTTTCTTATTACTACTTGTTACTAAGAATTTAACCTGCTCAGTGTATCAAAAACATGCGAAAAGTGCTTTAAAGTGCGTATATGTAACAAGGAGGATTCCATTCAGTGACCTGGAGGTCAAAACGTGCAGGATTCCATTCTAATCTCCACCTCTGAACCTCTGTTATATATAGAACAACAATTACTAAACTGGGAACATTTATTATTGCTATCATTGGATCAGTTTAATTTAATTCCAGACAACATGTAAATGCATATATTGTATATATGATAGAGCTCATTTAAAGGGATCCTGTATGTGTGTGTGTGTTTATGTATATGTATATGTGTGTGTGTGTATATATATATATATATATATATATATATATATATATATATGAGATATATATCTATATCTATATCTAGTAACAAAATGTGTAGGTCAACAGTATTCAGTGATTAGAATAGACCATCACATGTATTGAAAAACATTGAAAATGTAATTAATCATATAAAGAAAATGTTATATATTAACGCCCATGAGCTCTTTCAGTACAGTTCCACTGTTTGCTTCCCCTTCCTCATACTCCCTTTATCTCCCCCCAGAGCTCTCCTGTTAATCATATTATCACAATCTTCCCACAGTACAAATATTTTTTAGGGACGGGATGTGTAATTACAAATGGGGGTGGGATATATGTCATTGGGTCATATCCTGGTCCGCAAAATAATAGGGCAGGGAGCAGGCAGATAAGTAACGGACACGATCATAATCTGCACATAGCGGCTAATGTCCATTTAAAGTATTAACCTGCAACAAAGTCGTGGGATTCCTGTTAATGTTATAAAACTAAATATTTGATAACTTTGGAATTCGAAATGAATTTCTGAAGTGTAACTCTGGAGGTTGGGAGTAAATGGGTGTATTATGTATTTACAGGACGTTATCTCAGTGGTGACATATACTCAGCATTGTTTACCTATTGGCTGACTTCCTACTTGACAGTCTTCCAGAAAAAGGTTGTTTCATCGCTGCTATTACACAAACCAATACCAGCAGCCATAACATCTATTATTTATACTGAGCCAAACGGTACAAAGACAGAGTTCTAGGAGCCCTCGTATCACCTTGTGCTGTCCGGGATGTCCTCTCTCATGTGCTACAATAACTTGCTGCTGATCACTGAGTACATTACCGGCTATAGGTCATATACCTTAAATTCATCTTGGTCTATTAGTATTACATATCTCTCTACCCAGCTCAGTAGTTGTACAGCTCTGATTTAAAGGTTGATAGTGTATAAATACTTGTGCATGTGAAAGTAAATATATACACAGACATGGGGACTTTATTATGAATGATTAGGACTTTCCGGATTGGTTTGGTTTTCTGGATAAAGGTGTTTTTTGGAGCATCATCCCTAGTATATTCTAAATTACATTTAAAAAAGACCCCATGCTGCCTCTGGCATCCCATCCCTATTATCTTGTATAGCAATGCTCCTCATAGTGACTGTAAGAGGAGACACTTGTTGATTCTGTGTGCCTAACACCGCCTTCCTCATTACCTTGTGTAGTAGTGCTCCTCACACTGACTGTAAGAGGAGGCACTCACTGATTGTGTGTATATCATACATCCTCATTACCTTGTGTATTAGTGCTCCTCACAGTGACTGTAAGAGGAGACACTTGTTGATTCTGTGTGCCTAACACCGCCTTCCTCATTACCTTGTGTATTAGTGCTCCTCACACTGACTGTAAGAAACACTCAGTGATTGTGTGTATATCATACATCCACATTACCTTGTGTAGTAGTGCTCCTCACAGTGACTGTAAGAGGAGGCACTCACTGATTGTGTGTATATCATACATCCTCATTACCTTGTGTATTAGTGCTCCTCACAGTGACTGTAAGAGGAGGCACTCTGTGATTGTGTGTATATCATACATCCACATTACCTTGTGTAGTAGTGCTCCTCACACTGACTGTAAGAAACACTCACTGATTGTGTGTATATCATACATCCTCATTACCTTGTGTATTAGTGCTCCTCACACTGACTGTAAGAAACACTCAGTGATTGTGTGTATATCATACATCCTCATTACTTTGTGTATTAGTGCTCCTCACACTGACTGTAAGAAACACTCAGTGATTGTGTGTATATCATACATCCTCATTACCTTGTGTATTAGTGCTCCTCACAGTGACTGTAAGAAACACTCAGTGATTGTGTGTATATCATACATCCTCATTACCTTGTGTATTAGTGCTCCTCACACTGACTGTAAGAGGAGGCACTCACTGATTGTGTGTATATCATACATCCTCATTACCTTGTGTATTAGTGCTCCTCACAGTGACTGTAAGAGGAGGCACTCTGTGATTGTGTGTATATCATACATCCACATTACCTTGTGTAGTAGTGCTCCTCACACTGACTGTAAGAAACACTCAGTGATTGTGTGTATATCATACATCCACATTACCTTGTGTATTAGTGCTCCTCACAGTGACTGTAAGAAACACTCAGTGATTGTGTGTATATCATACATCCACATTACCTTGTGTAGTAGTGCTCCTCACACTGACTGTAAGAGGAGGCACTCACTGATTGTGTGTATATCATACATCCTCATTACCTTGTGTATTAGTGCTCCTCACAGTGACTGTAAGAAACACTCAGTGATTGTGTGTATATCATACATCCACATTACCTTGTGTATTAGTGCTCCTCACAGTGACTGTAAGAGGAAGCACTCTGTGATTGTGTGTATGATACATCCTCATTACCCTGTGTATTAGTGCTCCTCACAGTGACTGTAAGAGACACTCACCAACCAGTAGTTATTTTTTTTTTTTTTTTTTTATTACATATTAAACCTTTGAGTGAAGTTTTATCTTTCTTATCTTTGTCTTCAGGTTAAGCCTCCACTATGCTGTCCAGACTGAGAGTCCTGGTGAGACCGTGCGCGCTGGCGCGTCGCTCTGTGCACACCAAGGATAAAGGAAAAGCTCTTATGCTTAACCCGAGAACAAACAAGGTGAGGAGATGAGATGAACCACTCACCTGCCAAATTATAATTATCATTAGTCTGAGGATAAGTGGTACAAGACACTTCACACCCCATTAAGTCTCATCAGTATAAGACACGGGCACTAATCTCTCCTAACAACATGATCTCTTCCACTTACTCCATTATGTTTGTGCTTATCTTTAATACTATATAATTCTCTGTTTGATTAGTTATAGAAATGGTGCAAAACCAATACAACATGCGCAGATTAAAGGTCATATATAAAACTGGATTATGCCAAGGAGGTGCTGTACAAGAGGTGCTGTATCAGACGCTTGCTTTCATTTTCTAAACTGAACTTGATAAATGAAACAATCGCATTTCATTGGGTCACACCTTTATTTGCATTGCAGGCTGTTGGCAGTATCCCCGGTATATTGTGCCTCCGGTAGACCTTCGAGGTCTGTGTTGCTTGTAGCTGTTTTGGCAAACATTAACCCCTCTGTGCTTTTCAGGGAATGGCATTCACCCTGCAGGAAAGACAGATCCTTGGACTACAAGGACTTTTGCCTTCCAAAATAGAGACGCAGGACATTCAAGCAGCGAGATTCCACAAGAACCTGGGTAAAATGGAGGACCCCCTCGAAAAGTAAGCTCTTGGTGTTAAGTGACTTATTGCAGAGATTTTCTGTCTGTTGTATAATTTTATCTATACTTCAAGGATTGGATCATCATCATCATTTATATAGCGCCACTAACTCCGCAGCGCTGTACAAAGAACTCACATCAGTCCCTGCCCCATTGTGGCTTACAGTCTAAATTCCCTAACATACACACACACACACACACACACAGATTAGGGTCAATTTGTTAGCAGCCAGTTAACCTACCAGTATGTTTTTGGAGTGTGGGAGGAAACCGGAGCACCCGGAGGAAACCCACGCAAACACGGGGAGAACATACAAACTCCTCACAGATAAGGCCATGGTCGGGAATTTAACTCATGACCCCAGTGCTGTGAGGCAGAAGTGCCAACCACTGAGCCACCTTGCTGCCCCATTGGATGAGGGATGATCACCAGCCTATGGTCTTATCTCTGTTATCTGCTTCCTAGGTACATCTACATAATGGGGATTCAGGAGAGGAATGAGAAACTTTTCTACAGGATATTACTGGACGACATCGAGAGGTTGATGCCCATTGTGTACACACCCACCGTCGGACTGGCCTGCTCGCAATATGGACATATATTTAGAAGGCCAAAGTAAGTAAATATATAATCCGCATTATAAAAACTACTTTAAAGTCAAGCTTTAAGATTTGCTTCACTATTCAAATCAAACTGTAACAAACATTCCTGTTGTAGACCTTGATAAATTATTTTTCTATTTATTTTTTTTTTTCTAAGTCTATGTCCCCTCCCTGACACTGTCTGTTCCTCAAGCTGTGAGGCATGACTCATGTTATGAGCAAGACAAGTGATGCCTCTTATGTATATCTACAGACCTGCAATAAAACCACCAATTTACACAGCCAGGGTGAGGAATGTAGATGGTAGAAAGGGAGAGCACTAGTTTTGCATTATGTTTTAAAGAAACGCAAAATAGTCAGTTCATGGATGGATACAACATATTTAAGTTAGAGGATGAAGTCTAGCTGCATATTTAGTTATTCTCTCTTACTGGCTGGCTTCCTCCATACAGCTCCGCTGTCTCGCAGATGCTGTTAAGGCACTGTAGTTGTAGTGTAGTATGCAATTGCCTGCCAAGCCAAGATGACGGTATATTGAGAAAATTAATCCTCTTTAAAAAAATCTTGTGCGCTACGTATGATCTAAAAGTCCGTCATTGCTCCCTACTCCCAGGAGAGACCAGAGCCGGATTTAGACCTCATAGGGCCCTAGGCAGGATACTGTTTTTGGGCCCCCTCCCTGAAACAATCCATAGCACTATATTTTTGCAGCCTACCATATACCCCTATAGTTACGTAGAAGTGAAAGCATGTGCCGCCGCCAAAGGAGGTGAGGGCGTGGCTTGCATCTTTGGGGGCGTACCTAACATGTGAAAAGAGCAAGGCCACCCTGCTGCAGAAAAAGGCACCCCTAAATAATTACCAAGCAGTCCCGTTTTTTTAAGTAGTTGGGTCAAAACAACTTAATAAATATTGAAGTCAGGGCAGAAATACTTAAGTTGTTTGCAAAAATAATACGCATAAATCCAAGTATGTGCTCTTGTCACTTTTGTCCCTCTATCATCACACTGTGCCCCTTCATTGTCACTTTTGCCCCTTCACAATATCACATGTGCCCTTTCACCATCACCTCTGTGCCCATCACCACCTCTGTGCCCATCACCACCTCTGTGCCAATCACCATCACCACCTCTGTGCCAATCACCATCACCACCTCTGTGCCCATCACCACCTCTGTGCCCTTCACCATCACCACCTCTGTGCCCTTCACCATCACCACCTCTGTGCCCCTTCACCATCACCACCTCTGTGCCCCTTCACCATCACCACCTCTGTGCCCTTCACCATCACCACCTCTGTAACCCTTCACCATCACCACCTCTGTGCCAATCACCATCACCACTTCTGTGCCAATCACCATCTCTGTGCCCATCACCACCTCTGTGCCCATCACCATCACCACCTCTGTGACCCTTCACCATCACCACCTCTGTGCCAATCACCATCACCACTTCTGTGCCAATCACCATCTCTGTGCCCTTCACCATCACCACCTCTGTGCCCTTCACCACCTCTGTGCCAATCACCATCACCACCTCTGTGCCAATCACCATCAGCACCTCTGTGCCCTTCACCATCACCACCTCTGTGCCCCTTCACCATCACCACCTCTGTGCCCCTTCACCATCACCACCTCTGTGCCCATCACCACCTCTGTGCCCATCACCACCTCTGTGCCCATCACCATCACCACCTCTGTAACCCTTCACCATCACCACCTCTGTGCCAATCACCATCACCACTTCTGTGCCAATCACCATCTCTGTGCCCTTCACCATCACCACCTCTGTGCCCTTCACCACCTCTGTGCCAATCACCATCACCACCTCTGTGCCAATCACCATCAGCACCTCTGTGCCCTTCACCATCACCACCTCTGTGCCCATCACCACCTCTGTGCCAATCACCATCACCACTTCTGTGCCCCTTACCATCACCACCTCTGTCCCTCCGTTGTTTTACTTACCTTTCTATTGCCTTTCTTCTCCGGCGCGCTGCTCCTCCTCGGTCAGTCCAGATTTAAAAAAAAAATAAAAAAAAAATAACGTGATCGCTCGTCGGGTCCCGGCAGCCTCTCCTCCTCTCTCTATCACTGAGACACTGAGAGGAGAAGAGGCTGCCGGGACCCGATTCGCGGCACCCGACCCCCCCCTCCCCGGATTCGCGGGGGGGGTGTGAGTCGGGGGAGGGGCCGATTTATTTTTTTTTTAAATTGCTCCTGTCCCCCCCCCCCCCCCCCCAGCTGTGGCCCCCGAGAGACGCTAGGCCCTAGGCAGGTGCCTAGGTTGCCTAGCGGTAAATCCGGCCCTGGGAGAGACCATGAAATATTTCTATGATAAATGCAAATTAATCTTTTCTGTATAGACAGTCTCCTGCTCGCTCCCAAGTGACAGGTGCAGGAGAGCTGTGAAATAAGTGGAAGAACTTGTGCGTGGGTCTGTGTGTGAAATTGGGGATGGGGTCCCCCTAAATTGAGGAAATAATAGACATATCTAAATTGCCATTGTGCAGTCATTACCTCTGAACTCCCCCTTTCAGAGACACACACGACCTGTACAGAGACCCCTCCTTGCTAAGGCCTCCCAATGCACAGAGATCTCCACAGAACAGAGACCCTCTATTGCAGCACCGAAACTCCCCCTGCCAAACCCTTCCCGTTTTCCTGTTCAGTTCTGACCAAAGAGAGATACCTGCAGCGCTATGAGAGTCATTCTGATCATAAAGACGCTCACAGCGGACAATGAATTGTGTGCACTGTCTGCTAGCCCATCTGACAGCAATAAAAAGGGCTATCTATGGGGTGATAGACGAGGTGCCAGATATAACGCACAGTGCATACGCTCTTAGAGGTTTGAGGGGGACGGTATTTGGGATCACAGTGCAGGTCCCCTGGTCACAATTGTGACCCGCCTGTATGCCATTGCATGTATGTGGTGGAAACCGTGCAGAAAGGGAGATTCCGAATCTGAGCCTGGCCGACTGGTGCAGAATGGGAGAATTAATTGTAGCACTGCAGTGTACGATTCTGGGGCCCCCTTTGAGTCATGGGCCCGTATGCACTGTACAACCTGCACCCCTTATAGATACACCACTGACTGATAATCCCTCCCTACTTTTGTTAATTTTAGGTCCTACATAGACACTATATAATATACGGCCTTCATATGGAACATGACCGGTTCTCTTTGAAGATTCCGATATGGAACTCGGCATTCAACTCTTGTATTAACAAGCTTGCAGCTGATTGTTATCTAGCATTGAAATTAGTATATATGCGGCAATCTAAACTTAAACAATCTAGCTCACACAGTATAACTGAAAAAGAAATTACAACGTATTAATATGTTGTTTTATGTTACTGTAAATCCAAGGTGTATGGCTGCTGAACTGTGTGTTGTGTCCTCTTTGTGCCTTTATGGATTCCTCGCACTCCCCGTTACCCCCTGCTTGTCAGGGAGTATGGAAACCTCCACTTATGGTTGTAGATGTTGACATCATTTCTAGAGGGGTAACGTGTTGTAACTGTTCTGTTTAATATAAAATTGCCTGCTTGGCGGATGGAGTTTGTTACAAGTAATGACTTAGAATAACTTGGCTTCTAGCACTGGTTATAAAACTTAGGTATCCGTTTTTATTCCTTACAGGGGTCTCTATATTTCCATATTCGACAAAGGACATATTCGATCCATTCTAGACAACTGGCCTGAGACAGATGTCAAGGTAACGGAGTAATGAATATTTGAAGTAACTGTATAATAAGAGGTGTGATCTAGAGAAGAGTGAAATTTGCTAAATATTTATTCTGTATTTGACCTCTTAATCTTCCCTGTTTCATCTGTGTAATTTGGCCTTAATTGTACCGACTCCTTCACCAACCACACAGCAGGATTAATTGACCTTCGTTGTCCTAACTCTGATTATTCGACACGGTTTGGAATATCAAAGCAATAGCGGAGTTCAGAGAACTTCTCACCCATGCCAACATCCCCTTCCACCAAGGAAATCAATTCTCACAAAACTTTCCCCTTGATTTTCTACAACTCTAACATTTCCCCATATTGAAATTTTAGATATTTTGTTTGTAAATCTGGATTTTCCAGCAACTGTCGAGTCCTAATCCTAAAGACATATTTGTTGCGTTACATTTCACAATAATTCTCCTTTCATTGATGTTCTTGTCTCTTCAGACTCGTTTGTTTTGCTCCTGACGTATAAAGACACGTGAATTGTTTTCTGGCTGTGAGAATGATGTGTTTTCTATTTCAGGCAGTTGTGGTAACAGACGGTGAAAGGATATTGGGCCTTGGTGACCTTGGAGTGTATGGAATGGGTATTCCTGTAGGGAAACTATGTCTGTATACGGCGTGTGCCGGTATAAGGCCTCAGAAGTGCCTTCCAGTGGTGATTGATGTCGGCACCGATAATAAAGTAAGGGTTTTATATTTAGTTTTTATGTTGTGTTTTTTGTTTTGTTTTTTTATTTAACTTTAAAACCTGTTGTCAGCATCTTTGTTCTGCATAACAAATGATCATGTCATGTTATATACACAAGGACAAAATAAAAAATGGGGGTTCAGTAAATCGGCATGGCACGCTGCAAAATATCCACTCTGATATTTATGGTTACATCATTCAGATTTATAGAAAATATTTGAATAACGGGAAGTAGTAGCAGACATCACAGACAAAGAACATTTTTTCCCCCTTATTGCTGAATTGAATAACTGGTGCCAAAGTTTGTCATTGCTAGAACATAGAATATGCTATGATATTATGCTGGTCATTGCATGTTTGTGTCTATTGAATTGATACTCATGAAAGAAAAAGACTTGCACCCTAGTAAGCCGCCCTAATTTACATAAATACACCCGCTTTTATTCCTCGCATGTCACTTTGTGCCGTATTGTTAAATTTTTTATTTGTAACAGCAGAAGAATAAAACATGTCACAAAAGGAGGTCAAAACATAGTAAACAAAACTGCGGAATGCACAATAACAAGGAATAAATAGAATATACAGCAGCATGCGAACGGCCTGAGCCCCATGGCCAGCCAATGAGCCCAAATACAACATGTGACAACCCAATATAGCCTTAAGTAAGACAAACAAAAACAAGTGCAAGTGACACGTAAGTAGAAGAATAGAACTAAAGATGAAACTTGCAGGATTTTTTATTTCAGTTTAGGATGGGGAGAGATGAGACGGGAAGTGATAGTTATGGGGGGACGATAGATATAGGGACCCTGCGACATCAAGGGGGACAAGTCTCTTCAGGACGACAGATATGAGCAGATTTTAACTGTTTTACCATCCTTGGAAAACAAGGAGGCGCTATAATGTACCTGGGGGGTTGCAATTGTTATAGTATCTCTGTGACACATAGTAACTGTATCATAGAGAAGTGAACCTCTAGTTGTGTATTCCATTGATGTAGAGTGCTAGATTCTATTAAGGACTGGAAGGTTGTCTACTAGAGATTTGGAATTCAGCTGCATTGCAAATGCGGCGTATTCGTATATTAGACAATTTATTAATGGACCTGACAGGCTGACAGTGAGTGTAAGCTGGACAATGGGTCTTTGGGTAAGTGAATGTTGTGATCTAGGTCATCAGGACTAGTACGTCGTCCCAAAAACGAGATATAAATGGGCATTCCCACTAGGTGTGCAAAAAGGTTGCTTTGTGCTCATAGTTAAACCAACAAAAGCCGGATGTTTAATTATAAATGGTGTGTAGTTTAGTGGGGACCGTATATCACCTAGTGTACACTTTGTAGGTATTCTCTCGTATAGCTGTGCTGATGGAAGATATCTCAACACGTTGGTGAATGGCCGCCCATCCTTCCCGGTCAAGTGTTGTGCCAAGGTCCTTCTCCCATGCCCATTCAAATGGTTCGACAGATTGGGGGGTGAAAGGTGTCAGAATAGAGTGATACAGTATGGAGATCCTATGGCCCGGGGTATAAATGCAGATGCAGTGGCACTCAAATGGAGTTGGGGATTGGAGTTTAGAGGACTGTATCTGGGCCTGTAAAAAAGGCTTCATTTCTATGAGTGAGATTATACCTTTCACATACACCGGCAAAGGAGTGTGGAGCATACTCTCCCATTATATAAAGGAATCTATTCAAAGCCACGGATAGCCTAGGGTGGGCAAAAGTTGCAGAACACCCCAAAAGAAAATTGAGTAGTATTTTTATTGAAAAAAGTCTGGGACCCTAAGTTTACCAGCTAAGGCCCGGTGCATCTGTCACAAATATGTTTAGAAGTTTAAACTTATTTTCTAACCCACTTTACCTTCTCTTTACTACATGTCACCTTATACGTGTTAAACTTCACCCGTCACACACACGCAGCGGAGGCCGCCATGTTGTAGACCGTACTAGCTCTCATGAAAGGACAACCTATCAAAAAGCCTCAGTGGTTCCTAGTGAATTCAGACTGAATGTCCTTGAATATTGGTCCAGCCAGCAAATTGGCTTTGCAGTGCACTCTTAAATATAAAATAATGTACCTAAAAATCTATGCAACTTGTCGGTGATTAACCCCATACTTTACATTTAATAGGCATTACTAAAAGATCCATTCTATATGGGACTTTACCAGAAGAGGGACCGTACTCAGCTATATGATGATCTTATTGACGAATTCATGGACGCTGTTAAAGACCGGTATGGAAACTTTCGTTGACGTAGGATTTGTTGTCATTTTTCATCTGATATCCCTTTATGTATTGTATGACCAGACTGTGTTTAGAGTTGATGCTGCCCTGGGCATTGTAAGTGAATTAGCAATTGTCCTGTGCTCATCCCTTCTGTCTAACATATGAATGTAAACAAAGTACAAGAAACGAATACTCACAAAATTGTTCTGTCCTCGTCCTGTCTCTAACTGATCTGCACGGTACCCCTTAGGCCTGTGTATGACTGTCGGTGCAGGGGAAGAGAAAAACACTAATATCTCGTAAATTCTTTTTTTAACTGTTATTGCTGTAATGCTGCACCCAACCTCCGATCAAGCAAGAACCTATATTAGTAAATATAATATAATAATATATTACTATATATAATAATAAAATATATATAATATATAATCGTTTCTCTGTCTTTTGGCTAGAATCAAGTGTAGTTCTGGTCTAGGAGGGAGTGGTGACCCCTCTGATCATGGGCAGGCTACCTTGGTCCTCTGGCCAAGGGCCGAGGCAACTTAGAAAACCGGGCACGGGGTGTCTGAATATCACTGGGGGATGGGAAACCCCACTGAGAGAGGAAGAGCACATTTTTTTTCAACTTTTCATATGCTGCACCTTAGCCCAGGCCTATTGTCTGGGCAGAGACATTTTAACAATAACCCCTAACCACTCAGACTTATTTATTTATTCATTCACCTCCTTGTTTGTCCTCTACACTTATTTTTTTGGTCTTTCGTTTGGGTGCAGAGACCCTTATGGGCTCCTCCCCATGGTCTAGGGGGGGGGGGGGGGCGGGGGGTGTGGCTGTGAGGTTTCCATCACCCTGAACCATCAGAGTTCCCTCTTTCTATGTGGGGGGGGGTGGGAAGATTTGGTGCCCTGGGTAAAGCTTTGGCAGACTCCATTGCAAAAGGGGCCCTCCCTAGCTTTGCCCTCTAACCTTTTGGTCTCAGTGATCAGGCATAAAGGGGCCCTTCCTTAATAAATAAGTCCTTTTTTTCCTGTCATTTAGGCCCCACCTTCTGTACTGCCCCAGAGTGACGGACAGGGTTCTATAACGGAATTCCAGGCATAGAAATTAATATAACCAAATATGGCAAGTTTTCACTCTGGTGAAAGTGTTAATGGAAGTACCAATGTGTGTTTTTATCTAGCTATGGGCAAAACACTCTTATCCAGTTTGAAGACTTTGGAAACCACAACGCCTTCAGATTCCTGAGGAAATACCGTGAAAAGTATTGCACCTTCAATGATGACATTCAAGGTACCTCTTGCAAAAAAATGTGTTGGTGACTCCTCTTAGCAGCTGATATTAATGAAATGTTGTCAGTCAGTACGTTTAAAGCTGGTTCCATAATAGCGGCGCATTAAATGGGATGTCATTGGTAAATTCCAAACACTTGGATCAAGTGTAGAGACACTTGGACCAAGTGTAGAGACACCGGATCTGTGTTGAAGTTGGCCACACGTAAAGAGCCTACTGGACGAGAGCCAACAATTCGGCACATGAGTTGGAAAGCCAGATGTCTTTAGACTTCCATGTGGCCTTTTTCGTTCAATGAGAAGATGCCTGCACAAGGGCAGAACCAGCGGTTGTCTTCCAACCGCATTTACCAAAATGTCCGATAACGATCCTATTAATAGGGATTAGATTATTTTGGATCTGGGTCTTTTTCGAGGCACACACGCTGCAGTATTCGCCATCTGCTCGAAATCCACTACCGTATCGCAGTGTGTATGGCCTGTTTTAAAAATCATTGTTCAGTTTTAGCTATTGTGTGCCCTTTTTGGTGCGTACTTACTAGTAAAATGTTTATTTTATGAATGTTTCTCAGTGCGTTCTCTTACTTCCTCAGGCACGGCATCGGTGGCACTGGCTGGTCTCCTTGCAACGCAGAACGTGATTGGTAAACCAATCACAGAGCAGAGGGTCCTCTTCCTTGGAGCAGGAGAGGTCTGTAATGGTTTATACCTGCTGGTTACATTTACCGAAAATTTGATCCACATGTTGACTGTAAACAGGTTGTCTGGGAAGGTTAAAGAAGAATTCCGCACAAAAGATGAAATTTTAGTTTGGGGTGGAGTATGGAGGTCCCTGTGTCATAATGTGAAACCAGCCTGATCAATGGGGGACGTATTTCACATAGGTATTCTGGACCGGTAAAAACATATGCCACCCCAGGGCAATTTTGCGGCCATAATTTTATACGTATGACCGGGCTGCAAAATTGCAGCTCACTCTAAGAGAGACTCAATGTACACAGAATTATTGTTATGTGAGTGTGTGTTTTTACACAGTGAGGGAAAATCCAAGGGACAAGCAGGAAAACGTGATCTGTTACTGAAATGATATTAACTGCAATTCCGTGGCTCTGCCAAATATAACCCAGAGAACGTGATGAGGTCTTATCAAGTGAAGTTTAATATTAAACAGCTTGGACAGGAATAATTGTCATGCACAACTCTTAGGGGTATAAGCTGCGGGTTTGAAAAAGTGGAGATGTTGCCAATGGCAACCCATCAGATTCTAGCTGTCATTTTGTAGAATGCACTAAATAAATGACAGCTAGAATCTGATTGGTTGCTATAGGCAACATCTCCACTTTTTCAAATCCGCAGTTTAGTAAATCTAGCCCTTAGTCTCTGTTGGTGCGCTGTCAAAGAGTCCCAATTAGTGGTATAATCATAGGGAAGGGGGGGTATCATATAAGACATGAAATTGAGCATATTGTGATGCGTTCATTACATTACAGGATGTAGCGCGTTCACTCATGCTAATTGTGTGATTTAAATGAGGAGCAGGTTAGTTTGTAAATACACTTGCACAATATGTTCATAGTGTAACATTCTAAACAGGAATTGTGAAGGTAGTGTTGTCACATGTCCCAGAACACAGAACAAGAGTGATGCTATTGTGTTGTGATTCTGTTTTGAGTGATTTTCTGGGCCGATTACACCACAGTGCACTGGGGTCATGAGTTCAATTCCCGACCATGGCCTTATCTGTGTGGAGTTTGTATGTTCTCCCCGTGTTTGCGTAGGTTTCCTCCGGGTGCTCCGGTTTCCTCCCACACTCCAAAGACATACTGGTAGGTTAATTGGCTGCTATTAAATTGACCTTAGTCTTTGTGTGTGTGTGTGTTAGGGAATTTATACTATAGGCTCCTGTGGAGCAGGGACTGATGTGAATTCTCTGTACAGCGCTGCAGAATTAGTGGCGCTATATAAATAGCAAATGATGATGATGATACTCTTTGCTACGCAGGCAGCTCTGGGCATCGCAAACCTCATCGTCATGGCAATGATGGAGAACGGGATTTCAGCCGAGGCGGCTCGAGAGAAGATCTGGATGTTTGACAAATTTGGACTACTGGTCCAGGTGAATGTTGTAGCTTCGAGGGTTTAATGTGACAGCTGTAGAGACACTATTACAGGGTGTAGTATTGTAGCAGAGCATATAGTAAAGAATGACTTGTGCAGATTATTTTATTTCATGCCAGTTTATACACTTCTTCATTTTATTGGGGAAGGGACATGTCTGTAGCAGATTGTAATCAGGATGACCTGATATCTGAATACAGACATACACAATAGGACATGCTCATAATCCAGTAATTTATTTATTATTTTTAAAAATATTTCAACAAATGTGCATTTATATAATATATGGAGTATAGCATACATGAGGTATTGTGCACGTGTGTAGCTTCATAATGAGAATAGGTCCTGAAATGGTGGGATAGGGAAAAGGCAGACAAGAGTAGTGATACTGCGTATATTTGCAATATTATAAAACTGGGACAAACTCTTTAAAGCCACGACTTTCCTTGCACGTATGGTCAGTTGCCAAATGTTACATTGTAGATCCCTTAGCTTGTAAGTTGTAGAAACTGTGCACAGACTCTTTTTAAAGTGCATAATGTTTGTATCCAGCTCTGTGCAAACCCAGCTTTTAAGTCTAAATGAAATTTTATGACACCAGTGACATTATTTGAAAGTGTTTTAAATGGAATTCTACAACCCTTATAACTCTCTTGGCACAAGAGTACTCGTATCGACAGCTGACACTGGACAGCCCTACAGCTGGAGCCAAGGAGCTTAGGAAAGAATTTCACACAATCGTATTCTGTTTTTAGCAAAGATAATGATTTCAGATAAGTAAATCATGAGAAGTGGTGTTTGTAAATACAAATTTTAAGTCTTTTGATGATAGGGGCTAACCTGGCACCGTTGATCTTACTGGCATTTAAACCTGCAAGTGTGAAAAGCAATTTATCTGTTTTCAGGGGCGTGAAGAAGTAGCGGACGGCAACCAGGAGGCCTTTGCACACCCTCCTCCGGGTCACTCTGTCAAAAGTTTCCTGGATGCAGTCAATGTTCTGAAGCCGACTGCAATTATAGGTAATCTGCCATTCTTCCGATAGCAAGTACAAATAGTTGGATTCCTACTTTGAATATGTAAGACTCACACTTGTAACAGTCTTACTGCTAGTTTTTAAGGAGTATTTGATTAGGATGAGAGCATGTTAGTGGCTATCACTCTTGATCTCCTGCACGTCTGTTAGGACGGAGATAGAATGACGTGTAGCCAATCAGATCATTGGAATGCTCAGCACAGGGTATAACTAGAGATGAGTGCTCTGATCATGTGGGAGGCATGGACCTGTCCACTTGTGTGATTGTGTCAGTGAGGACAGGACTGCATGTGACAGGGGCAGTGACATGATGTGAGGAGGGGAATGGAGGCAGCAGGAAGCCACAGACTGAGAGCTATATAGTGAAAGGAGCAGGTTCCCTTCAACACACAACTAGTGATGTGAGGCTCCTGTCACACTATGCTAGAAGGTGGTTTCAAACACACCTTATGGAAAATGTATTCTTCCTGCACCTGACAATATTATGTATTTGTATCTACTTTAAGGTGTTGCTGGGGCTGGGAAGCACTTTACGGAAGATGTCATCAGGACGATGAGCGCTATTAACGAGAGACCCATCATCTTTGCACTGAGTAACCCAACGGTTAAGGCTGAATGCACAGCAGAGGAAGCGTACACCTTGTCCGAGGTATGCGGGTATTACAATGTGCTGAACAGAAAGTTTTACCAGTGCAGATAGTAACTAACAACTGCTTACTATATAGCTCTAATTGTTACCAATTTTTTACATTTACATTTTTTTCATCTGCAAAAAACTATTTCTTATCTTCTAGGGACGCTGCCTCTTTGCCAGTGGAAGTCCCTTTGATACGGTGACCTTAAGTGACGGACGGTCCTTTAAACCAGGACAGGGTAACAATGCCTACATTTTCCCAGGTATTAAAGCACCCCTATTTAAAAAAAGAAAATATACTGTATATGTTTATAATTCTCACTGTTTGTAAAAGTTTCCCTAAAATCCTTGAAATCTTGGTGCCAGATAAATATCATTTACCTGACTCCAGTTTTAGACCATGCAGAACTCTAAGCTGAACCAAAAGTTTTGGGATGTGAGCGAGTTCTCTGTACAAGTCTGCGGAATTAGTGGCGCTTTATAAATAGCTGATGAGGATGATGTTGAGATTAATACTCGTTTATGCAGCTTCAAGTGTAATCAGAGGACCTTGCACAGCTGTTATCTGTCTCTGTTGAAAATAATGTGTGGTGGGAGGAGCTTCTCCAACTGAACAGGCAGAGTGTGAGTGACAGCTTTGCAGAGTTGCCGTGCGTAAATGCAGTGTGTGGATTGGTGGATGCATACACAGGGGTGGGGCCAGTGATATCCCTGTAACTCAGATTATTGCATTCCAGCTTTTTGACCTCCATCCAAACCCATTAGGACAATGTCCTAAATATGTGGGAGTAATTGCAGCTTAATTTTTTGTTGCTTTTTTAAAGCACTGCAGTGAAAAGTCAGATTACACTGAACAATGTTTTTTACCTTTCATATATGAGAGTGTCCATTTGGGGGTTTAAATACAAAATACAGAAATGTCATTACTTCAAATTAACAACATGAACATGATGCCAAATTAAATATCTTTATTTAACCCACATGTATTGCACTTGTGTTATACAGCTACTGTGTTGTTTTTGGCAATCATGGAAATTTAATGCAATTAAATTTCTGTATTTTTTTTTATTTTTAAATGGAATCCCAGTTCTATTTGGTTTACGTTTATTTAAAATGTATTGTAATTACTGATTTGTGTCTGTCATTATCTGTGCCTGTAAATAAGGAAGTTATTTGGACTGGATGCCATCTACAAGATTGGAGTACTTACACATGTCTCAAGCTTCACCTGCATAGCTTAATAGTATCACCTCTTCTGGACTTTCTTTAACATTACACATTTGAAATTGGGCAGTAATGTTCCATATTGAACTTCCTTATGACTCTACGGAACTTTATTTTGTCACCAGGTGTTGCGCTAGCGGTTATCCTGAGCGGGGTACGTCACATAAGTGATCGCGTCTTTCTTGAAGCTGCTAAGGTGAGTGCGTCTACAGTATAGTAATTATTAAATGGGGTTCATGTATGAGCTCTCCTAGTTTGGTAATACCCCCACCCTGTTCCCATGTAACTTTTATTTTGGGGTCCATAATCTCAGAGACAGATTCAACTAGCTGCGAGGTGCCTCTGGAAATCGCCTCGGGGTCCAATTCCGGCTAATACAGTACTGAAATCTCCATTTTCCCTTAAATGTCTTTGGCATGCAAGGGAAAACGAGCAGAGATTTTACTAAAATCGCAGTCCCCATGCGTCTCCGCGGTCTGTTCCAAAGACAACTTTGTGGCACCTGACGGCCAATTGAATTCCGCCCCCTAAGACCGCTACCTTCACACCATTCTCTGCCCTCTGTATCTGGCAGCATGGGAGGACACTAAACCAGTCCGAATTATTAAAGTGAGTAGGACAAGATGTGTGCGGTTTGCGTGGCATTGATTTGGATTGGCTCCAGTTAGTGTCCAATGAGGGCTTGCGTACGCTGCACACCTACATTTCTCTCTCTGCTGTCAGCGTAATTGAACTAATAGTTCCTTGCAGGTAAATACTTCCTGTGGGGTAGAAGGGTAGCTAACAAACCAGGTCTGTCCATCACTAAACAATGCCGTTAATACTGCATTACCGGAAACCCATTACAGGAAAACTATACTGCTTAGGATCTTGTTTTGTATACAGCATCTGCTGAGTCTCAGCTTGTGTGTGTGTGGGGGATGGAGCATAAATCTGTGATCTGATTACATTGTTCCCCTATCCTGAAGTCAGCACAAGACTATTTCCTGAGGTTGAAAAGTACTTTGAACTTCACTTTTTCTTTGACTAATTCCAAAGTTCTCCTTGAAGTAAAATTGCCTTGGTTATTACACAGGGAGTGCTGAAGTATAATCCATTTGTCTATGTTAGTAAATCTGTAACTATTTACACATGACCTCATCTGTCCGTCTTTGACAGTTTTGCAACGTTTAAAATTTAAGTACTGGTTTAATAGAGCCAATCTTCTTGTCTGCCAATGTCTGTTCTTTTGCGTCTTGCATAGTGTTGTGTATGCTGTGATGCAGTACAACGCGATAATCACAATTCCTGTTGGAGAAGTTAATATTTAAACTGCATTTCCATGGTCATAAAATTCATACACGCAATTAAACCACACCATCTATTTTCAATCTCTCATTAATTTTCCTTAATAGCTGGTATCGCAGTAGCACTATTTTATTTTAGAATTATATCACGGATTTAACTACAGCAAGATAAGATGATAAATTTGGGAAGTCCATGCTGAAAGCTTCTCCGTTGCGGTGCCGCCTTGGTGTTAGTAGTGGGATACCTCCGCTATCCAGAAAGACTTTATATAGGTTGAGGAGGGCTGTGGTTGGAGGCAAGACTGTACCGGATTGGATGCTTGTCAGAGGTCATCCAATCTGTAATATTAAGTAGGTGACAGGCCATACTTTAACATGAAAAAGACACGGTGGGCAGGAGTGGGCTTTCCCACCCCACATGTCGTGTTTTAATGGAGTATACAAATGATGACAAATACAAATCACACTTGGAGCCAGGCTGACACCAGAGACATGACCAGGCATTATTGTGATCGGTTATGGATGACTCTGCTAGTTTTTCTATTGAACAATGTGCAGTATATACAGGATTTGGAGACTCCCGTTGATCACATGAGGACCTCCATAAAGATGGAAGAACTACTGGATCCAAATAGACCTACATTAGTTCTGTTTCAAACAAAAAGTAATAATAATATTAATACAATGTACCCTAGTCATTAAGGGGTTAAGCTTCTTCTTTGTCTATCCCTTCTCCTTCGTTATACTATGCAGGGATCGTGTGTCACAGTATGTGCGAGAGCAGCCAGAACTGAAGTTTTAAAATAACCAAAGTATTGTAGTCATGTCCCATAGCTCGCAAGGCCAAAGACTGACCTTGCCGACTGTAATGACGTCATTTTCTCTGCCTAATATTTGTTCTCTCATAGGCTCTGGCAGAACAGTTAACTGCTGAGGAGCTGGAACAAGGACGACTGTACCCACCGCTCTCTAATATCCGAGAGGTCTCCATATGCATTGCTGTTAAAGTGAGTGCAATCTGATGTAATTCATTTCCGGGGAAATTATGACTTTATTATATATATTTTTTTTTAACTAACTTCATAGACTGTGTGAAAATACTGTTTAGATAATTTAGGGAGTTGCTTCTTTATAAGACTGATTATGAATCCAATATCTCAGCTTCAACCGTACCAGTGTGCTGTGGCGGATCCAGGGGGGGGAGATCATCCCGATCGCCCCCCTAGCAGGGGCTTGCTGCCGGCGGGTTGCACACTATGTGCAGATCCGTTCAGCAGAGAGAGTTAGGGAGAGAGTCCTGCCCAACTGCTCTGATTGACACAATCAGAGCAGCCGGGCAGGACTCTCTCCCTAACTTTCTCTGCTGAACGGATCTGCACATAGTGTGCAGCCGTCAGCAGCCTTAGGTGTCAAAAAGGGGACGGGGCTAAATCCCCCCCCCCACCTAAATCGCCCCCGGTACAATTAACTTCTGGATCCGCCCCTGCCAGTGTGGACGTATGTACCCACCCGAGTAACCTTAGATAATAGTTGTTCCGAGGCTGGTTTTAGATTATTTTTCATCATCCAAGTGTGTTTGGCTAATGTTGACCTTATCCATTGCAAGCGATTCTTCATACAAAGTATATAATGTGTGTCAGGTTCCAGGGCAAGTTTTAGGAGATAGTATCCAGCTTCATTCATGACTTTGTAATGATATGTTTCTTATTAAAGTATATATAAGTTAGGGAAGTACAGCAGGTATCAGAGCTGTTCAACAAACGGCTCATGATTGTCTGAGAGCTTTCTTAGGCTTACTGGTATGTAACTCTTCATATAATGAGGTTTGACAGCACGCTCCTATGTGATTGGGAGGAAAATACAAAATGTGTTGCTCCAATTTTGATGCAAAGAAACTTAGGGGTACATTTACTAAACTGCGGGTTTGAGAAAGTGGAGGTGTTGCCTAAAGCAACCAATCAGATTTTAACTGTCATTTTGTAGAATGTACTAAATAAATGACAGCTAGAATCTGATTGGTTGCTATAGGCAACATCTCCACTTTTTCAAACCCGCAGTTTAGTAAATCTAGCCCTTAGTCTTGATTCATCAAGGCACGTATCTATCGATTTTCAGCGTTACATGCGAAAATTCATTCTGCGCCTGCCCAGAATTGTCAGATAGGGCCGTGAACGCAGTCCTGTTCCGTGCGCTTGGGAGCGCAAAGGACACTTACCACAGCCTACGATTTTGGGGAGTGAACTGGGCAGAGAAGGGGTGTTTTGCTGTAGTCATTGTACAATAGAGACGTGCAAAACTTGCTGCCACGTCTGAATCAACCCTACGCACGTCAAAGTTACTTGTTTTTCTGCCGTACCTCTTGCTCCAGCTACAGGGCTAGTCTAAGTCCTGACCAGTAGTGATGACAGTCTCGTATGCATGCTATAACATGTTTTTGCAGTCACAAGCAACTGTAAAAATGGATTCAGTAGACATTAACAACATTCTCATAAACAGTGAGAAAAAAATTACAAAAAAAACCTTTTTTTTGTTTTAATATTAATATCAAGTAACAATAATAATAAGATTTTTTTTATTTTATTGTCCTGCACATTCTTTTGCACATTTATAATCCACATAGGCATTGGACGCATCCTGCTGTGTCCGGGGTAGTAGAGCGCAGCAGACCTGCCCCCGATTTCAGAAGCATACGTATCTTTGGATCCGTCACTTACTGAATTCGGGCGCACACAAAGCCTAAATATGTGCGCATAATAAAGAACGCGGGTTACGCTCAGAATACGTGCCTTGATGAATCGGGTCCTTAATGTATAAGGAGTGGAATATACTTAACTCAGCACTTCTCGGCTCTACAGTTAACTAAAATATCACAAAATTAGAAGGGGTCAGTCTCTAGGTAACTTATTTTAAAAATGTATTCCTTTTTATATGATAAAACTGTATCTTTTTAAAAAAGGGATTTTTGTTTTATGTTTTTATATATTTTTTTCTTTCCAGGTGATGGAGTTTGTGTATAGAAATGGCATGGCCTTCCAGTACCCGGAGCCGTTGGATAAGAACGCTTACGTTCGTTCTAAAGTGTGGAGTACAGATTATGATTCCTTCCTACCGGATATCTACGACTGGCCTGAGTACGCATCAAAGCCTCATAGAATGTTCTGATTTCCCCCCCCATTCCACTGCTGAATGGCCCCCTTCCTACTAGGAACGCACTATATAGGGGGTGTCCTACACACAAGTCGCATTTCACTAGTATGAAAACGTCTGGTGCCTTCAAGAAATACTCAGATATGCGTCGTACTTTACAAAAAAAATATCCGTCACATTCCTGCGTTACTACCGCCCCTCCTACATGTAATGTGCTATCCTGCAGCAGACATGTGTTCATTTAATATATAAATATATAGTGTATATTTTACCGGACATAGTACATACTGAATATTTAAGTGTTTTACATAGATAGTGTGATTGACGTTTTATGAATTGATTGTCTTTCGAACTGTGTGTGAATGATATTTTATCCATTATTTATGAAACGCTGACCTATTACACAGCCATGTACATTATCATAATACAAACAAATCACATATGACCTGAAAGGTAACAATGGACCTGCTCAAAAGAGCTAACAATCTAAGAGGTATGGGGAACAATAAATATGGTAAAAGAATAACAGTTGTAGCCGCTAGTGGGGAAGGTGCATGTGGCTAATGCAATATATCTTGTTGGTTTTTTTTTATGTTCATTGTATTTTTAGTTAAGTTTTCATATTATGAACTCGCTGTTGTACATGCCGCTGTTTTTTCCAATACTTGTGTTTGTTAGTGATCATCATTGTAATAATATTTTAAGTTGTGTACCCTAGTATTTAGTGATCGGTTTTTTTAACTAAAAACTGTGCATTTGGGAGATGATGGAAATAGTGTTGAAAAAAAAAAAAGGTGCCTTTCTCATTCAATAACTGCATTTATGGAAGACTGATTGTGTTTTTAACTATCTGACATCTCGCAAGGTTACTACATTCCTTATTTGAAGTTTTACAGATTCCTTCTGAAAACTAATCAATTTAAAGGTGCGATTTCCTCTAAAAATAAGTTGTTTCCTTAAGATAAATCCCCTGTAATGGAAACACATAGAGTTGTTCATTTTTTCCAGGGTTTGATTCAAGCTGCTATTAGTTCTCTACAGTTTGCTAAGTGTCGTGTTTTTACCATGGTAACCAGTTGCATGACCTATGATGTATCGAACAGAGAGTCTTTGGAACTTCTTTTCTTTCTATTGCTATCACATGACCAAAAAGGATCATGGTGACTGACTGGCTCAGACTAAGAAATCACATTATTCTCTCCTTGGGAATCCTGGGAATGGGTGAAAACCAAATCCTTTCAGCATTTTGCACACTGAGTTATAGGAAAACTATCTGTGTCACGTTAAAGAGGTACATAGCTTGCTGTTAAATAAAAACGAAAAAGCAGCTACGTGTGATTGCACCTTTTAAGTGTTTTTAGTAGTTTAACATATGTTTTAGTGGTAAAGAAGTTTGCTTTAGAAATTCTTGTGTGTTTTGTTTGTGGGGGGTGGATGTGAGGAGGTTGTTTTATTTGATTAGTATAAATAATCTATTGTGCTTATCTTATACAATACATTAGCTTGGTTACAATGCACAGCTAAGGCAATGGAATTTATACAAATCTAGATCCAGTGTCATCTAAAGAAAGGGGTAGATTTATCAAACATTTTAAAAAGGAAAAGTGGTGGTGTTGCCCATAGCAACCAATCAGATTCTAATTATCATTCTCTAGAATGTACTATATACATGATGGCTAATATCTGGTAAGTGTATTTTATTTTACGGGAATCGGCAGATAGACACTTTAGTAGACAGAGGACATTTTTCGGCATTTACAGCTGAAAAATGTAAAGTGCAAAAGTTTTGTCACAATTGTTAATTGCAAATTGCTGATATTTGTTTTTGGTTTATAGTAGTCCTCCCCATCATCATGTCAGATTATAGTGGTTAAGACAGGCTGGTTAAACTTCTGACCAAATTTATAATGTATGTCTTGTTCATCCCATTATGAATCT
The DNA here is from genome assembly GCF_038048845.1 of Mixophyes fleayi. Lineage (NCBI taxonomy): Eukaryota > Metazoa > Chordata > Amphibia > Anura > Limnodynastidae > Mixophyes > Mixophyes fleayi. The sequence continues at coordinate 443,578,368 of NC_134402.1, read as the reverse complement.
CCATTCATCAAACCCGCACATTTCCCCGGTACTGTGAAAAGCATATAACTCAAGCACAAGTTCAGACCAGATTTCTCAGGGATGTTTCTAAAGTCTCTTGTGGGATAATTCCGTCCAGAATTCTATTTTTGTATATTCAATCCAAATGTGGCACTAGTGAAAATATCTCTGAGTTTATTAAAAGGGACGACAGAAAATGAAGGAATGGGATTTATCAGATCAATGTCAAGTTTATTTAAAACCGTAGATGTGTTTTAGAGATTAATGATAAGATTTGTTTTACTCTGTTTAGTGGTTTCTGTTTTTTGACTGTTTGGCCTATGTTTTTTTATGGCTTGTTGTATTTGTTATAATTGCAATGTACAATAAATTATATGCAGATTTTAAATATTTAATTCCTAAAACCATTAAAGCGGCCTTTTGTACTTAAGCAATTTTGTGGCAAAAGAAGGTGTCCTGTTCCTTCTGTATTTAGTGTCTTCAGCTATATACCCACTGGAGTTGCATATTTCATTTAAAAACAAAAATGACAATGCAAAATGTGTTTACATGTATTTGTTACTAGTGTTTTTGAAGTTTTGCTGTTACTTAAGTCTCTCAAATGTGTTTCAGAAGAACAAGACGTTGAAACACTAGTAAAATTGACAGTGGATCATCCACCTATCTCTTCCTCTCGCTTCACTCCTACCCTATTGTTTCCTTTACTTCCCTAATCCTCTTCAATGTTAAGCCTCACGCGTTTCACCCTCTCTACCTCCTATATCCATGTCCTCTTTGTAAGGTTTGCTTAGTTCTAGTTGTCTTATTTAGTTGCTTTCTCTATAGTCTCTTGTATTGATTTTTACTTATTCTATTGTTTCTCTTGCCCCTTACTTATCTGTATATTGTTTATTTTTTTATTGTGCTGCGCATTATGTGGCGCCTTATAAACAAGCTGATGAATAAAAACAATGTGAAAAAAACCCAGTAGTAAGATGCATGTAATTGATGCCGGTGAGGATGAGGCCTCGGGGTGGTGTCACGCTGCCCCGTTTAAAGCACAGCTCTCCACATTGAAAACATTTCTGAGTAGAACAGAGGATGTTACAACAGCTAATATTGGTATGGTTTTTTTTTAAAAAATAAAAAAATGGAGATCTATATTTTGAGTTCTGACATAATTTTTGAAAATGCTGAGCTCTAATTTACAAGTTGTTTTTTTTTCTTAATATTAGCAGGATCACAAAGTATAATTTTATGGGAACAATGAGACACTAACATACAAAATCAGCCTTTATGAGTGCAGGTTGGTTCATAATCTGACAGATTGAAGGACATATCTGAGGCTGGGTGGGTATTAGAAGCTAGTGGCAGTGCCGTAACTAGACATTTTAGTGCCCTGGGCGAGACAGGGCACCGGCGCCCCCCATCTAAGTGGGAGTGGCATTTGACAAGTGGGTGTGGCCAACCTAATGTGTGGGTGTGGCTAGCACTTTACTGAAATATATATATATATATATATATATATATATATATATATATATATATATATATATAAAAATATATATATATAAAAATATATATATATATATACACACATACACATATACACATATATACACACACACACACACACACACACACACAGTGGTGGGATTCCATTAACCTAGCTTTTTTTTATATAGAAAGGAGAAGCCCTATGACATACATTGCTATTTTAATATAGTACACTAAAAAGAGGCAAGATGGGAATATTAGGTCAAGTAACAGAACAGATCTTATAGGTCAGGGGGTAGTAAAGAAAATAAATGTGTGCCTCCTTTAGCACTCACAAGTGCCCACAAGCAAAAAGGATATTTAATTTTGCAGAACACAATTTTTTTTTTTTTAATTTAGTTTTTTTTCTAAAATACATTTGACCTACTAACTTGCTGGATAAGTTAATAAATAAGCACTTTGGGTACATTCCAGATCGCTTACAGATCAATTGTTTAGTAAAACAATTACTGGATTGTTGTAAAAGGCATTTTGCAAAAAATACTGGGTTTTGAATATTGAGTGACCTCCTAAGCTGAGTAAAAATACATAGCCTGCCCACACACACATAATATAAATACAATTTTACTTACCTTTCCTGTGTCCTCTGTTCTGTGTCCTGTGTCCTGTGTCCTGTGTCCTGCTGCTTCTGCCCCAGCAGTGCTCCTCGCTGAATATGACGTCGGGCGTGATGACGTCACATTTAGTGGGAGCGAGGAGACTGCTGGGAACCGCCGGGAGATCAGGTGACTTCTTTTTTTTCTTTTTTTTCTTCCCCTTTTGTATTAACTTTATTGACTTTTTTTTTTTACTATGCCGGCGGGTAGGGGAAGGTAGCGGGCGGCTGCTGCGCCCTCTTGGGCTTGCGCTCGGGGCGACGGCACCGCCCGCACCACCCTAGTTACGGCTCTGGCTAGTGGGTATAATAGTGGGCCATCTTATATTCTTTCTTCTAGAGTACGAGATGTTTTCTTGCAACTCCAGAATTTGGGGAAGCAAGATCAAAGTCCATACAAGCCTTGGTTGTAAATATTATTAAGCAGATCAATGAAAGACAAGAGACCCTTTTTGAAATAAAGAGGGGGGGGGGGCAATTGATATAGAATCTTTAAAAAGCTCCTGTATCCTATCCACTGGGGGGAGTGGGGGGTGTCAAGCCAAATGCCCTCGTATTAAACTCGGGTAAGCAGGAATCAATAGCTACTGTATGGGCGCACTTGGGTAATTCAGAGGGGTAATAGGCAAGACAAAAGTTTTAAGTGGCTTTGAACAATGCATGGTAGTGGACTCCACCCTCACTGGCGTGAGTTTATTTGGAACGGCCGATGGAATTTTCACGCACGGCTGCATCAGTTGACATGCAAAAAACATCCAGATTATTAATTAAGAGGTGCCCAGCGGAAGCTGATACTCTCTGTAAAATTGAGTAAGCTAACTGTGGGGCCAAAAGAGATGTCAGAAAATGCAAATGATCATACCTTGCTGTGGATCTTATGCACCTTCACCACCACCATTTATCATCACCATTTATATATATATGTATATATAGCGCCACTAATTCCGCAGCGCTGTACAGAGAGCTCACTCACATCAGTCCCTGCCCGATTGGGCTTACAGTCTAAATTCCCTAACATACACACACACAGACAGACAAACAGACACAGACTAGGGTCAATTTGCTAGCAGTCAATTAACCTACCAGTCACCTTGCTGAAAACCCCACTGTGCTTTACTTTTGTCAAGGAAAAATGCCTGGTCTGATTTAAGATATGGCAAAATCTGTGTGGAATCGCCCGATGCCTCAGTAAATTCAAGCCGTTTTCAGTGCAAACGGGGAAGCCAATAACCGTTGTATTCCAAATTAATTACACGTAGCATTCTAGTTATAAGTGCATGCTCTATGCTTGCACCATGTGCTCTGATTTCAATACAGTGAGCAGAACTAGGCTCGCTTGGTTTGTGCACAAGTCTTAAGGCCACCTGGAGTCAGGGGTGGATCTAGAAAAATTTTCTACCCCGGGCGATTTAGGCCCCACCCCCTATCTGACTTCTAAGGCTGCCGGCGGCTGCACATTATGTGCAGGTCCGTTCGGTAGTGACAATGTGCTGCCTGGCTGATCTGATTGTGTTTAAAACACAATCAGAGCAGCCAGGCAGCACACTGTCACTGCCAAGCGGACCTGCTAGGGAGGGCGATTGCCCCCCCCCCCCCCCCCCCCCCCCCCCCCCCGTGGATCCGCCACTGCCTGGAGTAAGGTCGGCCTCTCTCCCTAGGAAAGACTCTATAGGACTCCCATAATTACAGCTCATGTTCTCTAGGAGATGAGGCTATGTCAGCAGGGTTGCTAATTATAGAATCTGTTGTGTTAAGGACAGATAAGCTGAGATAAGATCATTGTCTCTCTAAAGTATGCTAATTGTGTATTATCCAAAGCAAAGATAAAGCTAATTAAAATACATTAAACGAGATGCTTAACTTAAGACTTCTATGTGCCTCAGCCATGAGAGTGAGGGGGACATCTGGACAGTCTTGATTTCATCAGGCACCTTTGTGTGTTTGAAGCTTTGTTATACATTAGCAATGAAATGCACCACATGGGAGATTTCCTAAATGTATCCCTTCCAATGTATAGTATAAGACTCAATATTCACCATGTCAAGTCCTTTTGCGGAGTATACATCACACCAAGGTGAAAAAGCGCCCTATCTACTCCTTCATCTTATTTTTGCACTACTACATAAAATTTGGCGTACTACTCCGCCACCTCCATACTTTGCAAGGAATGCCCTCAATCCGCCAAATTCAAATTTCCACTCTGTGTGTTGATGGAAATCTAGGGGCCCTTGCTGAATTTGACAGCGCCGCTAAAAGGGATGTTGTGCTGTGCTCAATGCATTTTATGCTTCGAGGAGTCCCTGTAGAGGCTTCAGTAGGGCATTGCCTGACTAATATTCATTAATTGATAGGCTACACTCTGCCCATTCAGTGCTCAAGCGAGTGGTCAGGATAAGTGCTTTTTTTGGCCAATTACATGTAAAATGATCTATTTGCCAGTCAAAACCACAGCATGGATGTGCAGTCCTACTTTAACAAAAAGCTGTCAACGTATCATAAGCAACTCTTCTGAGCGAACAGATGTTATGACCCTAAATAAAATTAAAGGCTACCCCCATCCCCTACTACAACATATCAAGATACACTTACATTTTAGGAATAACAATGTGGTTTTATGAATTTGATGGGTCCTCTTAAGTAGAATGTATTTCTTGTATCTTTGTTTTTCCCTAGTTCTGCATAAAATCATTCGCTAAAGAGAGAGAGACTGTAAATGAATTAATAAAAATACTAACATAGATCTTAGTTCTGATTATATTTTTGCCTATAGTTTGTTATGGTAAAAGCAAACAGCACATATGCTTGCATGATCCATCTGTCTATCTTTAAATTCATAATAAACCGCTCTATCCAATTCTCTAATAATACTGGAATCGGTGAAACGCACCAGTTCAAATAACAATTGGCTCAGATTCCTAATCTTATGAGATTGCACAGTCTGCACATCATTTATTTTATATTTTTTTATGCTTTCTAGTATGACAAAGACCTTTGAAGATCTCTGGGTATCGGCATCACGGCGGAAATAGAAGACTTTCCAGTGCTACAATACCTCAGAACGTATTTCCAACATAATTATTGCCAAATTTTATTGTAAAAATTGTTTTTAACACTAAATGTTTATGCCAGAGTGTTTGTCTCCAAGCTGTATATACATAAAATAAAATAAATACCTCAATAATATTGGTTCATTCTGTATTTTCCTTTTTGTTGTATCCCAAACTGTAACATTTCTTGTTCATCGCATTCTGAACAATTAGACCATGCTCATTTGGCCTGTCCGTAACCTCCCCCTTCCCCCTCTGTAGGGACAAGGATTGTGAGTGTCCCATGAAAATCCAGACTGTTGGAGGTGGTTAATAGGTCACCACAAACCAATGCATAGCAAAACATAGTAAGTTCATATGTAAGCACACGTTTTCTCTCTAGCCACTGTGAAACTAGTCCCAGCATGCCCTGCTCATATTAACATAGTAATTTTGAGGAGGTTTAAATACACACCAGTCCATTAAGTTGATCCAAATGAAGCAACCGCCAATCTGTTTCATTCCGGAAAAATCCCTCCAGACCCAATATTGCTGTCCAATTTCTCCCTTGATCCATTACTATCCTTCACTTAAATTAACAGTGGTAACCCTGGATACCATTTTCTGTTAAACATTTGTCTAACCCTTTCTTAAACATATCAATGGAATCTGTCATCACGACCTTCCCTGGCAGTGAGTTCCATATCTTGACTGCCCTTACTGTAAAGAACCCCTTCCCTTGCAGGTTGTGAAACTTCCTCTACTCTAATCTTAGGGGGTGACCGCGTGTCCTGTGTACAGTCCTTGGGGTAAAAAGTTCCCATGAAAGTTCACTATATTGACCCTTAATGTATTTGTACATAGTAATCATATCACTTCTTAGATGCCAATTTTTAAAGTAAACATGCCTAAACTGGCTAACCTTTCCTCATAACTTAATGACTCCATACCGCTTATCAATTTTGTCGCCCTTCTCTGAACCCTTTCTAGTTCCAAAATGTCTTTTTTATAGAATGGTGCCCAGAACTGTACTCCGTATTCAAGATAAGGTCTTACCAATGATTTATATAGTGGCAAAATTACACTGTCTTCCCTTTCATCTATGCTCCTTTTTATGCATGCCAATACTTTATTGAACCTTGCAGCTGCTGCTTGACATTGAGCACTATTGCTAAGTCTACTGTCTACAAGCACTCCCAGATCCTTTTCCATTATAGATTCCCCTAAATTTATCCCATTTCATTTATAGATTGCGTGCTTGTTTTTGATCCCCAAGTGCATAACCTTTATTTACATTTATCTATGTTAATCTTCATCTTCCATTTGGCCGCCCAATCCTCCAGTTTATTCAAGTCCCTCTGCAGAGAAACTACATCTTGCACTGATTTTATTATTCTACTAAGTTTGTCATCTGCAAAAATGGAAGCTTTGCTACACTTAGGGAAGGGTACTTAGTGTACAGGATAAATGCTGGACTCTCAGTGCAGGTATACAATGGGTGCAGAAAGTGCCAGTATGATGCCACACAATTGTTTTCCTTTTCTTCATCCTATAATTATCCTTGTGCGAGGCACATGAAAGGTCTAAATGAAAATATCTTACGTATATATGATCATCAAAGTTTGATGAATCAATAATTAAGCCGTCTCTTTTCTACATGTGCTTGATATATCAAATTTATCGGATTTCAATCTTTTTGTAAATGAATGAAAAGATGGTTTGCGAAAAGATATTTCAATTAAAATTCATAGAAACTTTGTGTGTGTGGGTACCCTGAGATAGGGAGGACATTGCTCTACTGTTCCCCATCCTGTCTCACATCCACTGTACCAGAATCTCTCCATAGACATCAATGATCTCTGTCAGATTCCATCTTCCCTTCATTCACCTGTGAAAAACATAAAGGAGGAACAACAAAATCATCATCTGTGTGCACATAAACCAAAAACATACTGGTCGGTTAATTGGCTTCTGACGACTTTAACCCTAGTGTGTGTTTGGGTGGTAGAGAATTTAGACTGTGAGCTCCACTGGGACAGGGACTCGTGGGAATGGTTAAACATTCTCTGTAAAGCTAGGCATAGTATATTGCATATTATGCTGGTGCTATTTAAAGATTAATAATAATAGACTAAATTGAGAAAGATGACACATACTTCAACCATGCCTGTTTTTTTGTACTAAAACCATACTTGCCAACTTTTCCTCGTTGGCTTCAGGGAGATCCCGGGGGGGAGCTTGACGGATCACATCCTTTTGGCCCACCCCCTAAATGATCTTGGTCTCTGAGAAAATGGCCACCTCCATAGGCATCAATACATGGACATAGGGCACAATTTCTGAACTGTGTCATCATGCCACAGATGGCGAAGCCAACCACGTCTTGTACTGGCTCAGCATCAGGGAGAATGTCAAGAGTATTCAGGGAGTGAGGGAGATCACCCCTATTTCAGGGAGTCTCCCTGACATTCAGGGAGAGTTGGCAAGTATGACTAAAACATGCATGAGATCCTTGTAGCAATGTAACTGTGAAGTAAACATCCTGATTTACATGATCTGGTTACCCTCTGTGTAGAATTTGTGTGACAACTAATTTGATAGTGTGGTGTTATTTACTAAACTAGCTGCAAATATGTAATAATCAAGGTATTCCATTTCAGCATGGGTTACTGCAAATCTATACCTCAATAATGATTTGCAAATGGCTGCATAAAACCACTGACCCTTCTGTTCAGTACACTATTGCAGTTTGTTGCTTTCCAGCTGTCGTGAGAGTCTGGAGGTCCCAACAGAGCCTATCCTGGGACTTGTAGTTGTGCAGCTAGAGAGCCACAGGATACCTAACTCTAAAATATAATGTCAGTCTGAGGTCATAATGATCTATTTTTGACATTTTAACACCCTCCCCTGTGCGCTTTCAAAGGCACTTCCGGTTATACATTCTTGTCATTAACCCGGGTGTAGCAAGATGGCCGCCCTTACATAGAGCAACGGCGGTGAGAGAGTAGTAATATGGCGAGAGGCCGCTCATACAGACACGTGTTTATGTTGTGTGATGTGGACTAAGGCTTCCAGGAAACGGCTTGTGTACAGTAAGTGTTGGGCTGTGAGAGCTGGGATTAAGATTTTTTTAAGACATGAGTTGTCACATATGCGATACTTTCCTTATAAAGGGATTATATATATATATATATATATATATATATATATATATATATATATATATATATATATATATAGTGTGTTACCATAGCACTTTTATTTACAGCCAAAGAGGTGCACAGTTAATAATTGTGTATTCTCATTGTATTGCAGTTGTCACAATCTATATACTCTGCCTACAACTCTCCCCATTACTTAAAATGAAGTCAGTTTTGATGGTGTCATATTATTCTATCAGGGATCTGGCTAGCCAATCACAAACCCTGTACCTCTCCTTTCGGATGAATTTCTGTTATGAAAGGCACTGATCCCATGAATATCTATGACTGTATATTGAATGGTCTTTTGGCCATTTTAGTAACCAGGTGTTGGAATGTGAAGCTATGACCCTTCTCAAACTTTAGTAATGGTCCCACCCTGCTCTTCTATGTACCTGGTGGGTGCTAATGCCCCTTCCAGGAACAGATGGACCGGTATCAACACTTGGATCTGTCAAGTTCTTGGCGTAGAGAGCAGAGTTGCTTGTGACCCTTTGAAGGCGTCAGCGACCCCAACCGGTCCAGTGAGCAATGTATACCAAGTAAATATACCTTGGTTTTATGGTTTTATTTCAACTTTATCCAATAGGTTTCATTTCATTTTGAGTAGACTTTTTTTTTTAAGCAAAGAAACAGGATAACATTTTTTTCTATTTTTTATATAGATAGTAAAAGACATTGGCTCTATGTAGCCGCCTTTAGGGTTCCAGCTGGAGGGAATGGGGAACCTGGAGAGACTATTTTCCTAAGCGTTAGTGCAGTTTTAAGCCAGTGGATCCAAAGAGCAGCTTTGTGCCCTTTCCTGGAGTGCCACAATAAACAACCCCATCTGATTATATATAGACATGGCTGAATTGATTATATATAGACATGGCTGAAATCCACATAATATTGAAGATTCGTGTATATGGGGTGTTGAGAACTTCACGTTTTGATGCTCTGATGTTTACAATTCTACCTCGTTGATTCCCTGGCGGTTACAGGTTATATCGGCCATCATGTCTATGGACGTTACCTTCCTGGGAACAGGATCCGCCTATCCGTCTCCCTGCAGGGGGGCCTCGGCTATAGTGTTTAGGACGGAAGGGGAGTGCTGGCTGTTTGATTGTGGAGAGGGAACACAGACTCAGTTCATGAAAAGCCCCCTTAAAGCAGGTAAGTGAGCCAAATTCATATATATTATTTTGCTTGGGTGGTTCTTAAATCGCTTGTAATAAACATTGTTGGAGAGGTAACATGATCTGGTGTCTATCGGCAGGTTTAATAATAATGGATGTATCATCACGTAAATCATCTGAAGCAGATAAAGTATAATACGGTCTTTACTTGTTCTGATGATGTTTCATCATATTTAAATATTTTAGTGAATGTATCAAAGATGGGAAGCTATCCCACTGGCAGAAATGTACTTTTTAATCTAAGCTGATACAAAACTGTCAGGGGTGCAGATGGTGTATTCTTGTAGTGCTCCTTAAGTTACAAAGATTATCAACTTTAAAGTGAGACAAAACATTTGCAGCCTTCACGGTGGGCAGGCTTTTTAAATGACCACCAAACTCCAATTAATTCTGAACTAAACTATAAATATATAATGATGCATTGTTCTGTATTAACCTGACATTCCACTGTAGCTCTGTTTAAAAATTCAAGTATCGCCTCCCACTCCATGATGATAAGCTGAAGCTCCTCCCTCATCTTCAGGGCAGTGCCCTGATGGTATCTGATGCAGGTCAAAAAGCATAGCCCTAGTTATTGTGACATCACCAGGTCTCTGCCCCTGCGTATGATTCCACCAATACGCACTGGGCATTTTTGCAAAGCAAGTCTGCCAAGCTGTCAGTCACTGCCTGCCTGTCAAGTAAGCCCCTCCCTCCTAACAAGGCGATCTGCAACAGAAGAGTGAGCGAGAGGTTGGTGGACATATTTAGTATAACCACTATAGTTACTTCATAGGATTCACAGGCGTTTACATATATTAATGTCGAATAGTGGCTATACTTACAGTTTAAGCTTGTATGATTTTATTTGTAGGGTTAGCTGGGATATCTGACCATGAGATATTGTTTTCCATGCTAGAATCCCGGATACACAAAAATGCTGCAGTGTCACTGATATGGCATAATTATTTATTGGACAGCTGTTTTATTAGCTTCAATAATCCAGTCTGGTGAAATAGAAACCTACAGAGATAATGTTGTGGGTTCTCCACCATGTGTTGTATAAAAAGCTTATTGCTTTTTATGATCTGCGTATAACTCAGCTGTCATCGGCTCTGCTGAACTCGGCAGGTGAAGCGACGACGTAATGTCAGCATGGTTTGGCGACCTTACTAAACAGTAACAAAAATACCACATTTTCTTTGCTAATTCTAAAATATTCTTGGTCTCCTGTCCCGCTGAATTATATATTTAAAAACTAAACTTAAAACAAGTTATTTTTTAAAAAACAAATGTTAGATTTTGTAGAGTACATATACAACCTAAAGTGCACAGGTATAACAATATAGAATTTATTACAGTAAGTAATATTAAATTAACAATTGAATCTGCAGATTAAATACAGGGGAAGGAGATGAGGAGGTAGTTTCAGAGGAAAGGACTAAAAAAAAACTGCAAGGAGCAAGACGGAATTTGGAATTTGTTGAGGGAATGAGTAAGTACGCTGGAGATCCTGTGCTTCTAAATTTGTATAGCCTTTTCCTTGACCTTATTGTTGAGGGGTATTGCATATTCAATGAGGCAAAGGGGCTAAAACCTCTGAAGAACTTAAGGAGGGGAATCTATTCACAAGTAGGTGTCATGCAAACACAATAAAAGACAGGATCATTAGCAGGTAGTCTGTCCTGAGGTAGAAGGACAGGGGCTTAGCTAGGGTATGATGGAATGAGCACAGTTTTGAGTCTTACTTCAGTCTTAGCTACTTCAAAGTTAGTCTGACAGATATGAACAGAATCAGTTTCTTGGCATCCCCAAAACCATTCAAAAACTCTTCCATGGAATCTTGTGATGCATTTGAAAGTGATAAATGGATAAATTACTGCTGTATTTCAATTCTACAATTACTTTAGCAGAATTAAAAGCTTCCCAGTGAGTGGTTTCTGGTTTTCAGAACGTTGTCTCTTTGTCTAACATGTCTGCAGGCAGAATCACCAAGATCTTTATAACGCACCTCCATGGAGATCATATGTTTGGACTTCCTGGGTTTCTCTGTACGGTTAGCATGCAGTGTGGCTCTACTCCAAGTAAGCAACATCTGGACATCTACGGTCCTGTGGGGCTCAGGAACTTTATCCGAATGAGTTTGGAAGTCTCTCACTCGCAGCTCGTCTTCTCGTACTCAGTCCATGAGTTGATACCGTCAGAAGACCAGTGTCCACCAGAGGAGTTTAAAGATTTTTCTAAATGTGGTGGAGAAAATGACCACTCTTCAGAAGAGCAGACGATCTGTGCGGATGCCAACGGCTCCTACTTGCTCCTTGAAAATGAGCAGTTCATAGTGAAAGCCTTCAAACTTTTTCATCGTATTCCATCTTTTGGGTTTGTGATTTCTGAGAGAGACCGTCCGGGCAAACTCGATGTAGACAAACTACGACAACTTGGTAAGATGTTTTTATTGAATTCCTAGGGGTAAATTTATCAAGCTGCGGGTTTGGAAAAGTGGAGATGTTGCCTGTAGCAACCAATCAGATTCTAGCTGTCTAGCAGAATGTACTAAATAAATGATAACTGGAATCTGATTGGTTGCTATAGGCAACATCTCCACTTTTTCAATCCGGCAGCTTGATAAATTTACCTCCTAGTCTCTCTCTTTAAACTGTTATGTAAATAATACGCAAAGGTTTGCTGCACATTCCTGCGTTCTTAATGATAGAAGACAGGCTTGTCTGCCTTTTGCCTCTGGTGCAATCTTTGCATTTGAGGCTTAAACTTTTCTTTTCTTTTTATCCTATTTGATTCAATTAATTTCCGCTCGGATATCACACAAATTAATTTTGCTGTGTGCAGTTAAATTGCAAAAATTGATCAAATCATTTCATTTTAAACATAAATATTACATGTATACTTTTTGTTTGTCCTCAGGCTCGATAATTTTATCAGACCTTGTATGAAGTACAGATATTTGGTAACCTTAGACTCAGAACTAGTCAGGCACATTTTGTGACAAAATTTCTGGGTTTAAGATGATTACCTTAAAGTATTTTTTAAGAAAAATCAAGTGACAGTGTATTTTTACTTTAATTTTATCTTTATTCCAATATGCTGCCAAAAGAGAGCCAAATATCTCCTGGTTAAAAAAAATATATATAAGATTTCCATAGAAAATGGCTGCCTCCATTGCCTATAGGTGACGTTTCCACTTTAATCTTAGCTGGTTCTGCTTTATGTCGAATAACTACGAATGTCATTCAGAAATGGCTATATAAATGGTTCAAAAGCTTATATAGACCAATTATATATTTGAGGGAAGTATTTCCTTGTGCACATTAGTCTTCCTGTCTATGGAAACCCATTGTAGGTTAGCTTCTTGGAGTGGAAAATGTTGGACAACAGAAAACAATAGCAAATAATTGGCTGAATAATATTGCAACATTTATTTACGAACGGTCTGTTTTGCTATTATGGCTTTTGCATACCATTTTGTGAATGTTATAGGATGTTTTTTCATATTTAATCAACTTTTATTTTAGGCTGTGACCATTTGAGTATTTTAACCATATTTTAAGGCTTGGCGTTTCAATTTTAATAGTTTATTAAATATGGCGCAAGTGGTTAAAGTGTACCCTTTGCATTTACAAAATGGAGGCAGCTACTTTGTGTTCTGAACCCACATTCATGAGACTGCAGCCTATCAACTCCTATTAGTGACATCACTACGGGACTTTGTGAAGGCAGCCATTTTGTGGACTGAACCAATTTTTTTATGAGAAAGCGGCCTATCAAGTTACTGATGAGGAGTATCGCTGGTTCCTAATCACTCGATTGGTTGCATTCTCATGAATATTAAAGTACCTTACATTGTGTCACTGGTTCTTAGTGAATAGCTAACTTTTCAATATTGGATCAACTGTCCAAAATGGCTGCCTCCACTGTATATAAAAATGAATTTCCTTTAAAATTATGTCCACATAATTTCTTGATTTTTCTCCACAGGTATTCAGCCTGGTCCTGTGTATGGTAAGCTTAAGGTTGGTTCTACTGTTATCCTAGAAAATGGACAAACGATCTCCCCGTCTGATGTTTTGGGGGACCCTGTACCTGGAAGAAAAGTCTGCATCCTAGGAGACTGTTCAGGTGTTTCCGCCGTGGGGGCTGCTAAACTTTGCCAGGACGCAGACCTCCTTATTCACGAGGCTACGTTAGATGACGGTCAGATGGACAAAGCCAAAGAACATGGCCACAGCACTCCTAAGATGGCGGCAGAGTTTGCCAATCTGTGTGGAGCAAAGACGCTGGCTCTCACTCACTTCAGTCAGCGATATAAGCCCCCCGGACAGGTTACAGAAGGGGATGAAGATGTGACCGTACTTAAAAAACAAACAGAAAGCATTCTAACAGGACAAAATGTGATTTTAGCAGAGGACTTTTTAACTATTAACATTAAAATGAAAAGGCCAACATAGGACGCAAATAATTATTTTTAAGTATTTTACAGCATGCAGTGTATTTTGACCATAGAAAAGTGCATAGTTTATTTCTCAGAGAGACCATTTTTTTGGTATATATTGGCATTTACTAAATTGGGTGGGAGCTTAAGAGTTAAAATGAGATATTTATGTTGTGTCTATATTATAGAATGGAATATCATCCTTTTCAGTACTACACAGACCTTTCAGTAAACATCTGGACAGCCATGTTTTTATTCGGCAAGAGGAAATATATATAATTATAATATATATTAATTTTAAAGTATATTTCACTGTCTTAATGTTTTTTTGTTTTGTATTATATATGTTTTTTCAGATCTGGATAACATTAATTTTGAAAAAAAATTAAAGACCAAGAAAATCCCTTTTAAGGGACATGATGAGCACTACATTGACTTTTTTTGCCAATTTTTTGTTAATGTTTGGTGTGGAGGCAGGATGGTTGTGTAGCTGCACTCACACTTGCCTCTTATGAATTAATTTCTAATGATGACATTGATGATAGCGGGGGGACTGAAGCTAATTCGTAACTTAACCCCTTGAGAGCTGAGGACGAGTGCCGCTTTTTTTAGGAGTTAAAATAACCTAAACGTGACCGCAGCCCTCGCTGTTTTCAGTCCATGCAACGTGTGTCGGTCCTGTATTTAATGTGATTGGCTGTTTAATGCTGGAGGGGGTCGTACAACCCCTTTTAAATTTAACTATGGAGCTAGGTACCAAAATATGGTTTTGTAAGTGTTACCTTCTCCCAACCATAGGTAGTAGTGGCTTCGGCGCCCGAGATTCTGAAAAAATGGAGGATTGCACCCCAATTAATTACCCATAAAGTATCTATTTCAATATTATTTTGAGCATTTAACTTTAAAAAATCCTTTCTTATTGTTTTAAAAGGAACAATAAAAAAACAAATGGCTTATTTTAACCACATTTCTTTAACATTACATGTATCCCTTCCTAGCGTTCCTGTTTGCAGATCCTTGCATGTTGCTTTGACCGCTACAGTCAGAAATGTCATACTTTGACTAATGGTAGAATTTCATTGCAACTTAAACTGATGGGATTAGTTGTCTGTAACTGTAAACAAAAACAAAACATTTGTTTTGGAAGAACAGTTTCCAATATGATGCATCAACTTGCATCAAAACAGCCCTGTAAGCTATTTTAAAATGTTGGCGACTGCTAATTAATGGCTTCTCACAAACCATTTCCTATGGACGCTTTCTTCCAAACACTCATGTGGACTTAATTATATAATATATATCGAAAAAAAAATTTTACTTGTTTTTTTTTTTGTTATTTCCTTTGAAAACTGACTGCCTGGGTGTCGGGACCAAGATGGGGTGTTTGTTGTATACATGTTTGGGGGGTGGTTTTGGTCCCATACTTTTTCTGGTACTTATATGTTTTCAAAATGACAATGGGCTTGTTTTGTCCTCTTTTATATATTGGAAGGTATAATATAAAGCAGAGTAGTTCCAGCTTTGAATGTGGAGATGTTGCCTATAGCAACCAATCAGATTCTAGCTGTCATCTTGTACAATGTACTAAATAAATGATAGCTAGAATCTGATTGGTTGATATAGGCAACTTCTCCACTTTTCTAACTTGCTGCAAACTTTCACCTTGATTTTACCCCCTTTGGAATTTTTTTAATTCAAAATGAAAATAGCTCTTTAATTCTGCTGTGTAATATTTTAGTTTACATTTATCTGGCCTATTTGGTGTTCTGATTTTTAGGACATATGATCTGCAGCAGATTGCAGTTAGCCTCTACTCCCCCCCCAACCCCTGAGGTGAACTTGCAGGTACTTGTAGTCCCACAGCAGCTGGAGAGCAATTCAGTCTCTGCACTGTAAAATAATCTGAATGTTAGACTTGAGAAAGGTCCCATGGATGTGGTAATGTGTATGTATACAGTGATTATCTCCACAGATGTTATTCCTGGGGTGGCCGCCCTCCCTTCACCTCATTCTTTCCCGCCCATATCCCCCCGACGGACACGTTCGTCAATCACCGCTGCTGTAACCATGGTGATGAGAAGGCCCCCGCCCCTCGCCTCGCGCAGAACGTTTGCCAGCCAGCCTCCAGTCACGCCCACTGGCTCCTCCCCCCCCGGCCCTCCTGAGTGTCCCGGATGTGGCCGTTGTTGCTGCTGCTGCGCACGCCTGACCCCGGGAGGGTTTGTTGTCTGCGGCCTGAGCCGCTCGGGAGTCCGGAGGGAGAGTCCAGGCCCGTGCGCTGCCCGTGCCCGCCGTGTGGAGGAAGGCCGTCTGTGAGCACGCAGGACCTCGGGTAATCCCGGGAAGGGATCAGGGGTCTCCCTCCTACAGGGGCCAATGATGGGGGTTGATATGTTTTACTGGCATCGGAGATAATAATTTTGTGTGCTCACCCCCCAGACATGTATCTATGTCTGCAGGATGCATATATATTACATATTGGGGGTAATGCAGCACCCACACAGCTAATGCATGGATCCATTACTGCTAACCTGGCCTCATAGTGTGATTATAGCAGATTTACTTCCAGTCTTGTATATTCTGTACCACAGTTGTCTTAATGTC
The DNA here is from genome assembly GCF_038048845.1 of Mixophyes fleayi. Classification (NCBI taxonomy): domain Eukaryota; kingdom Metazoa; phylum Chordata; class Amphibia; order Anura; family Limnodynastidae; genus Mixophyes; species Mixophyes fleayi. The sequence continues at coordinate 443,561,803 of NC_134402.1, read as the reverse complement.
TTGCAGTATTGTGAATAATTTGGTGCTAAACTTGCATTAATGCATCTTTAGAATGTCCTGTATTTTTTCCTTGCTCTTAATTTGGATCTTGACAATTGCTCCTCTAAGTCTTGGCACTATCCTGCCGCACGCAGTAAGGCGCTGCTAAATTACGTGGAGCCTTATAAATAAACAATATTGATAAGATGTGGTGGGCACTGATGGTGCCAGCCCAGGATAAAGCTGGGTACACACTATACGGTTCTCGTCCAATAATCTGCTCAATCAGCCGACATACGACCGCTCGTTCAAAAGTCGGGTCAGTGTGTGCAGTGAAACGATGGTCGAAAGTCTGCCCAAATGGACGATTGTCGCCTCATTTGGTTGGTCATACCGTTTAATATTTTCGTTCCAATCTCGTTTCCGCTGTGTAGTGTGTATAAACTTCCGACCGATCCACAACAATGAGTACGAAATTACAGTCATTGCTCACGACAACATGGCTGTAAAAAAGTCGCTAAAGGGACGTCCGCTCTTCCCTTTATCGTCCTAAACAAGGCTAGTATGTATGCAGTCCATGGACCGAGCGATCGGACCATCGATCGCATGTAAAATCGCTCGGCATAAAAAGTTGGTGGAAAATTCTGTAGTGTGTACCTTGCTTTAGTGAGCGACATTTTAACAAACTTGCAACCGGATTAACTCTGCAGCCATTTTTATGATGTGGAGATGACCTGAAGCCGATAGTGGTATCTGGCATTAGAAGAGACAAGACACTAAGGGTCTATGCATCAGAGCACGGTGAGCCATTAAAAACAAAAAAAAACTGTAGTTTTCTCAGTTAAATGGCTATTGCATAATGTATCAAGGTCTTATTTCAGGAGACAACCTACTTTACTTTTGTCTCCACAGTCCCCATTGATTACTATGGGGACTGCAAAGTTCTGCAATGCATGAAGCCTTAATAAGCTTTGTATTCCGCAGAAAGGTAACGCCATCTCAGGATGGAGTTACCGTTCTTATCCTGTGGGATTCTGCTGAAGCCTCTTCGGCTTTGCAGAATCCGTTACAGTGGTGCGCACAGCACTTCCTCCCTTCACCAGCAGCACTAGGCTGCCTGTAAGTCTGAACATTAGATCGCAGCAGAGGGGTGGCTTTGCTGGGGCTCCCAGAGTAGCCCCGGGCAAGATGCATTCAAGTGCTTAAAACACAGCGACGCACATTTAGTTGCACCGCATCTTATTGATGCACAGACCCCTAAATATTACTTTATCTGCACATGACCAATGACACAGTTTCCACTCCTGGCTGCAGACCGTGCCTACCACTCAACCAAAATCACTGAAGGTATCATCATCATCATCATTTATTTATATAGCGCTACTAATTCCACAGCGCTGTACAGAGAACTCATTCACATCAGTCCCTGCCCCATTGGAGCTTACAGTCTAAATTCCCTAATATAGATACACACAGACAGACAGACAGAGAGAGAGAGAGAGACACACTAGGGTCAATTTTAATAGCAGCCAATTAACCTACTAGTATGTTTTTGGAGTGTGGGAGGAAACTGGAGCACCCGGAGGAAACCCACGCAAAACATACAAACTCCACACAGATAAGGCCATTGTCGGGAATTGAACTCATGGCCCCAGTGCTGTGAGGCAGAAGTGCTAACCACTAGGCCACTGTGCTGCCCATAACCTTTTAAACCAGAGGTGTCCTATCTCAGTCCTCACGAGCTACCAACAGTTCATGTTTTCAGGATTTATTTAATTATGAAGCATTGTACAAAGCAAGGATTATTGCACCTAGAGGTTCGAAATGAATACAGAGCTAATTGATGCTGCTTATTTTTCCATGACTGGAGAGGGTGCAAAAGAAATACAGTTGTTGAGAAACGGTGATGGGTAACCTGATGCATTTTTGGGGCCCCATGGGGCGACCCTCTTACCTTCAAAAAAGGATGCACATTACTCTTCATCTCAGTGATAAGTTTAAAAAATACAGATAGTCAAAGAAAGAGACATCTATCTGTAATAACATATCGCCAGGCAGTTTATTGTAAGATTGCCAGCTATCATAAACAGATTTGACATCAACAATTAAAAATATGTAGACATTTAAAATGCAGATAAGCAATAAAAAAAACTAGTTTATTAACAATGTATATAACATGAACATCACTGACACAACCTCATATAGGCTAAAATAAACATTCCTAGTGCACATAGTGACCATCCAAAATCGAATATCGGAAACAAGAATTGATGCTAAAATGTCCTCCTTTACTGCAATTTTTCTGGAAATCCTCATTCAGGCAATAAACTGAATCGATATTCAAAATGTTAAATCATTCAATTAGCCACTAGTGTAATATATGCATGTTAATGGTCAGCTTTTTCATGCTGTGGTAGTAAAACCACAGTCACAAATATTGGTATGGTATAGTTCAGAGGTTCCCAAACTGGGTGCCGTGACTCCCTGGGGTCCTGCGGCGACCTCCCTGGGGTGCCGTGGCCAGAGCTGGTGGCAAGCAAGGTGGGTGACTACTTGGTAATTATTTTGGCTTCGGGGTGCCTTGAAAAAATTATGGAGACCCTAAGGGTGCCTCGAACTAAGAAAGTTTGGGATCCACTGGTATAGTTGGTAGATGTTGAGAACTTTCCCAGTAATATATAGGTACAGTCGGGCTTCCCAGATACTTAGCTGTGGATGACCTCTTAATACAGGAGGAAAGGTCATGTTGATTTGCAGCCTTTCTGTATTACAGTGAGAACTTAAGGATCCAAGTCTTTATCTAAACAAAGGTCTTATTTTTGTTCTTGTTCAGCCATACAATCATACAATTGACCACACTACCAGTGATTATATAATAACAATGTCTATCTTATCCAAGCCAAGTCCAGGAGTATATCAGTGTGTCACCCCTGACGCGTTTCTCTGCCCTCTTTTAATTGCGTTTCAGTCGGAGTAAAATGTTTACTTCTATCTGTGGCACTATTTAATGCAATCCCAAATGGTCACGTGACCAGCGACCCGTTCAATTGCAAAATTAGCTTTCCTATTGTCATGGCGACATCAAAGCATGAATGGGTTTGCAAAGGCCCGGACGTCTGCGTGGTGATTTGTTCTTTATGTGCTGTTATCGTTCCCCAGATCAGCAATATTACATTAATATCCATGAATCGGAAAAGTGGATGATAACCTCTTTATGTTGCCATACAGCATTCATAGAGTTATATGACCTGTTAGCGTGGTTCTTTTTCGATGTTTGGTTTAAGTTTTAGATATAAAGTGCCCATTCTGTGACCGTTCATTTATATATCTAAAAATCCCAATCATGACAGAAGTTAAAATGGAAAAAAAAATCTCACAATTAGTAATAAAAGCTGAAATTAGTAGTAACTTTTCTGTATCATTAGAGAAATAAGTATATATTTAACCGATCTCCTGATTTCCAGAGATGTATCACTTGGAATATAATAGAATTTTGCAGGTAGCTAGATATGCTGTTCATTTTTTTGTCATTGCAACCATGTCTTTAAACATAATGAAGCAGATAAATTAATACAAATATTTTCAAATCATCTTATTAATTGGAGCCTATGAACTGGAACCATAAACGGTGGACTTCTCTGAAGGGTAAATCTTTCAGTCTTGGGTGGAATGCCATAACTTAAACATAAACCTATTACTTGCCTGTGTGCCCACGATCCAGCAGGCTGTTCGCCATCTGCCGCGGTCAGGAGAGTCTGTCTTTATGATTAAGAACCCACCTTGGCAGGAGCTAGGGGAGCATCCCCTGACTGAAGCAGGTGTTGGTGAAACCCACCGCGTTGCACCCAAATTGCAGGTTACATTTTGTAGTTTTAAAAAGTAATGTAATCTTGCATACTTTATATTTTAAAATGTACCTTTAAAAGATCACTAAGCCCCAAAGCTGAGATTTTCAGATATAAACCTTGAAGGTAAAATACATTGCTACATTTTAAGCTGAAATTCCACTACAACACTGTTAAAAAGTAGCTCATATGGTTGTACTTCAGTTTTGCGTATTACAAAGTGCAGCACTTTGAATGGTTGTGGTGTTGCCTCTCCCTGGTGCTGGGATTGTGTGCTTATGTTGTTGGGATGTTTATAAACAATAGATATACAGGAAGGTGACACCACGCAGCTTTGTAACTGTGACTAGAGGTGACATAGCTAAATGATTTGTATTGTGTGTATATATCAGTATCCATCAAATGTTCCCGTATTCTAGGATACCTATTAGAGTATAATATGATGTGAGTGAGTTCTCTGTACAGCGCTGCGGAATTAGTGGCGCTATATAAATAATGATGATGATACTATGATGAATATGCAATACCATAATGTGACAATGGTGCTGCTTGTGTATGTGCTGTGACAGTATACAATTTGATAATCCTCTATAGGTGGGACCTGGGAATGCTGTAGTGTGTAATGCTAAATAACGATTATACTTGTTAGTACTAAAATAGGGTATTCTAGAAGGGGGATGGGGTAAAATTCAATGTGTATTTTGCAGCAGTATACCATTTATATGGTTTCTATATAAATGTTTGTACAATATATTTTTGTATCCTATAAAAGATCTATATCTAATATATACCTCATGCATTCTGTCGGGCATCTAAATGTAATGTACTATCTGTTTTATCCCTGGTGTACTTTAATTTTGTTGGTGTAGTAGTTTGTCAAGCGAAGCCCCCCAGTTAGGCTGGGTACACACTGCAAAATTTCTCCCAATGCAATATCCTTAACGATTTTACCAACGATTAAAAAAAAAAGTCCTGATCAGCGCGCCCATTCATGTGTATACACTAAGCACGGTTTAAGATTTACCTTTTAGATCTGTGCTCTTCATCTGTCATAAGAGATCTATGGACACTGCCGGTACTGAGTCAATACACACTGCAGATTTGGAAAAACATCGTTCCATCATTGAGCGTCGTTTTAAAAATCAAATGAAACTATACAACGTGGTTTGGAATGATTATCATTCTTGCAGCGAATGCACTAATGCTACATCAGGCCAAACGGTCGTTTATCGTGCGATTGGCCCAATAATCGGCTGAAAACCCTATAGTGTGTACCCAGCCTTACCTGGGGCCTTGTAAACCAACACTGTAATTACTGAATGACACTGCAGTAATCCCCGAACGTCCTTCTAACAAGTGCGTTGAAATGTTATACTTTTATATTACAACATATTTTTCACTTGACATTTAAAATGTCAATCGTTCCAGTCTCGCCAAGCCTTCTGTTCAATACTAAATGAAAAACCATGGTATGCCTGGTGGAATATTCATTTTGCTGCTAATTTCGTGATATCTAGTTATATCATACAAGGGGTTTACGTAATTAAGTTGTATTATTGTGTTTAATTATAGCAAGATGAATTCTTTTTATGCGTTTGGGGCAGATAATATTTCCAGTATATTTTGACAGCTGTAGCTCACAAATGTCTGAGATGCGGCACATGTGTTTTATGGCAATTTCATATTCCCTTAGGATTGTACACGTCTGCAAACCCATTAAGATATCAAGTTCACCGATGTACATTACTGCAAACCTACCATCAATCTGTTCTCTTTGCTCTCATTCGAGGCCACTAATGTACCTTCTGTCACCCTCAGCATTAATCTTTCACATCGCTTTTAAGACCTTTTCAGAACTGATGACCTGAAACAACACGGGCCGCCATAAGGGTTAATATCCACACAGCGCCTTTCTTTGACAGTCGTTGGCGAGTCCAAACAATTTCCTGTGCTGATATTTTTGGCCCGGACAAAGCAGAATTTTCCATGTGTGTTGTGTTTATGGTTGGAACTGTGGAAAGGTAGGAGGGAATCTGCATTGTCCTCCCCTTGTATGGGTATCTGCAGTGCTGATCATGTGCAAGTCTGCAAGTAACGGGCTTCTAGCATTTGTTGTTTCTGTGATGCATTGTGAGGTTGTGGTGTGCGCTCGGCAGATTGTGTGTAGATTACCGTCTCGTGAGCTTTGGGAGTCAAGGGGTGGGTAGTTAGGTAATATGACCTTGCTGGGCAGAAGTATTGTTTTATGAAATGAAGTTACATGATTAATGTTGGGACTTGAACAAAGCTAATACTGACTGTCGTGATTGCACTTTGTTTTAGTGGCTTTTTACACTTGTCACAGAGAAAGGAAAGAAAGTGAGTGTTTTTTGCGAAGTGACTATTGTAAATGCACAACATTTACTGCAATGAATGAGGGTGGAGTGGTACTTTTTAATTTATTTTCCACAACTGTTTTATTGCACAGCATAAACGTGAATCGAGCTGAAATCAAGGATCAGTGATCCTGTCAAAAACCCTCAATCAGCCATCGGGCATGGTAATGGGCAGCACGGTGGCCTAGTGGTTAGCACCTCTGCCTCACAGAGCTGTGGTCATGAGTTCAATTCCCAAACATGGCCTTATCTGTGAGGAGTTTGTATGTTCTCCCCGTGTTTGCGTTGGTTTCTTCCGGGTGCTCCGATTTTCTCCCACACTCCAAAAACATATTAGTAGGTTAATTGGCTGCTATCAAAAATTGACCCTAGTCTCTCTCGGTCAGTGTGTGTGTGTATGTTAGGGAATTTAGACTGTAAGCTCCAATGGGGCAGGGACTGATGTGAATGAGTTCTCTGTACAGCGCTGCGGAATCAGTGGCGCTATATAAATACATGGTGGTGATGATGAAAATATCTCAAGTGGGAAATAAATGATTGGTTTCCACCACATAACAATTCTGTTATATACAAAGTATATTGAAAAATCTAGAGCATGTGTTTTTATATTCTTAGAGGAGGGTAACACTTGCTTTATGGAGCCAATTATTTATCACCCGCCATAACAACATCTCTTTAGAGCTCTACAAAACTGCTTCTGTTTTTGTATGTTAGGAGCATTTTTCAGAGTTTATATGAACAGCTAAAAAAGAAAATCACAATTTTATTTATTTGGTCCAAACTTGTTCACAGATTTGTCCATCCTTGTCTAGAGTCACTCACTAGTTCAGGTCCACCTACTGGTATACTGAGATTAGATTACATACTGATTTTGGGTAACGCTATTTGTTGTTGAAGTTCTGTTGTTGTTACTTTGTGTGGGTACTGGTCAGAGCAGGAATGAGGGACGCTAGTGGCTAGAAGGAGACGGGGATCTAGTCTATGTACTCGTTGCTCCCAATGGTCAATACAGTGTGAGTGGCCATCAAGATAGTTGTTAATAGATCACTATGAGGACCACATTGTCTGTACTGACCTAAACACTGGACAGACCCGAAACACTTCAATCTGTGTCTATGATTTGTCTGGTGGATGATATGTTTACCAAATGTTGTTTCCACTTTAATACTCATTAAAATCATTAAAATGACATGATTATTTGTCTAAAAGTGGACTTGTCTGTCTTAGTAAAACTGTATGTTGTTAAAAACACCAAAAATGTGTTTATTTTGTTGTCTGTTACAAATGGAAAAGACCTATTGTACCTTTCTGTTTTGTTTGCACAACTACTATTTGCATACTTTCTAAATGTTATTTGGGATATCGTACTTTGTACATGAAGAATACGTTTATTTCAAAAGTCAGTAGCTGTTAGAATTTTCAGCAAAGTGTTCATCATTTTCTCCGATTATTACTACTTTTTATTGTCGGCAATATTGCAAGATAAAACTTACAGTTGTTTATAGATGCAATTTTAACATCTGATAAGATTTCTTTGTATTGCAAGTTTTATATAGTTTTAAGTTTTCTGTTAATTGAAAACCCGATAGCGCTGCAACAACTCCTCAATTATATTTTATCTATACAATCTGTTTGCAGCTTGTGTGCAGCTGTATCAGGAGTGGTTATCTGCCGCAATCGGTATTCCAGCGCTCAGTGTGTACCTATATCTGTTAAATCCAATACTTTCTAAATAGCTAGAATGCTGTTGAACCTGTCTCTTTCCTCTGCTTGCATAGACCTGTAGATATGCCATTGGTGTCATGGAGACCATACAACACTAAAATTTCTGTAAGAAATAGCAAACATATGTAGGTAGTGTTTGATTGTGCTTGTAATGTGTGTGACTACCAGGTCACTTAATACTGACACCTGTGTGTTTACCTCTGTCTAGGACTGTAGGCTCTCTCCGCACTGCTGCCTGTAACTATTGGAGCGTTGAACTAAGCAGAAAAACTGGATCCTCTTGACAATATGTCCATAACCAACACCCCCACAAGCAATGACGCCTGTCTGAGCATCGTCCACAGCTTGATGTGTCATCGCCAAGGAGGGGAAAGCGAGACTTTTGCAAAGCGGGCCATTGAGAGTTTAGTCAAAAAACTGAAGGAAAAGAAGGATGAATTGGATTCATTGATCACTGCAATAACTACAAATGGAGCCCATCCTAGTAAATGTGTCACTATCCAAAGAACATTAGATGGGCGACTTCAGGCAAGTACATTTTCTTCTATCAACTGGGGCAGTTGTAATAGATTCGTCACTATTGTTGTGAACCAAATACTAGTTTGTTTGGATTCTGCATTCTGATTTGTTACCTATAGATGTCAGTAGAGTAGTGTCGCATAATGGCGGTGTCATGAGAGAATGCAGAATACTTGCAGGGTGACCAGGTGCTGACCTCAGTTCCGTACAATTAAGTATTAGTATCCTAAATTTTTACTGTCAGTTGTTGTGGCCTTCAGAGCACTTTGAGGGAGATGGTGAGTATTCATTTGAATCTGCGACTTGTTATCTCTCTTATCCCTCTGAGATTTCCCATTGAGCCAGGGGCGGTTTAAGGGGGGGGGGGGGTTTGGCGATATTGTCCCCACTCCCTTTTTGACAGCTAAGGCTGCCTGCGGCAGAGACAGGCAGGGAGAATGTGCTGCCCAGCTGCTCTGATTGTGTTTAAAACACAATCAGAGCAGCCGGGTAGGACATAGTGTGCAGCCGCAGGCAGCAGGCCCCTGCTAGGGGGGGTGATTGCCCCGATCGCCCCCCTGGATCTGCTACTCCATTGAGCAGACATGTACGTCCCAGAACGGAAATACTCACTGCCAGAAAGGACTATTTTGCTCACTAGGGGCTTAGCTGAAAGTCTCAGGAGTTTTCAAATTATAAACTAGCAATCATTTAACAGGTCGCTGGATTTTCAGTAAGCGGTATATTGTTTTTACAGTCTTAACAAAGCTCAAAAAATGATGCTTATTCTAAATCTCCAAGCAAGAGTTATATTTTATTGTAGGTTACATCCGTTACACAGGATCTTTTGGGATTTGCTGCACTAAGCGATATGGCTCGTACTGTCATCTGTGGGAGTAATACAGATTCTGTGCTTGGCTGTATTGGTGTGAGTGTAATATTTACACATAAGCGATGAGTGGGTCCTCTGATGTACATTTATCACTTTGCTGCATAGTCCTTTGTGCTTCCGCTATATCTCTCTGCTCTTGCTGTGTAGCCTGGAGAGCGCATAGTGCATAAACCGCTTGCTGGATTTAATGCTCTTTCCTTGCTTTGTATGTTTTTGCTAACAAGGCACTATGTAATATAGCAATAAAATGACCCGCTGAGCGATCCTCTTTCAGGTTGCAGGAAGTCTATATTATTGAGCTGATGCTTCAGGATTACTCTGAACTGAATGACACTCCAGATTCTATCACATCGATGTCCTGGGCAGTTTATAATGTGGTTATTTATGTCACAGGTGAAATTTAGGAAGCTCTGATGTGACCCTTAAGCCCTTCCTTGGGGCATATCGAAAACATACCCAGTACAGACATTTTTGTAATTATAAAATGATCAGCATTTGAGTGGAACAGAATTTTGTCCTCACGCAGGGTAATCTGACTTTCTCTGGACCAAACAGATTTTTTTTTTTCCCCTCTGAAAATTAACAGAATACTAATACTGTATTAGCTAGACACTAACAACAGTCCATTCCCTGTCTACACATATTATTTCTTTACATCTTGCTGGACCCAACTCCCAAGTGCGTTGTGACATGCTCGCATCTCCATAATTCTTGAAGTGGGAAAGACTTCTCACCACTGTGACACTAAGCACCAATCTCTCTAATTAATTAACTGTGACATTACGTTGTCTGCCACGGTTATGGGTGATTGGCTCCTGGCCCTGCTGAAAAACTGAATACCCATGTCACTCTGAATAAGAAACTGCTATTTGGGTAGAAATTGAGCAAGTGATGTTGAACCCCCCTTAAAATCCAAAATATAATTTGGTACGCTCCTGTCTCTACCACCCTTCCGTCTTTAGCGGTCTTGTCTACCTGAGCATGCTAGTGTACCAGTTATTTCACTCCTGACTTTTTGTAGGGATCGCAGCTCGGACCCGAGCTTTCCGTCAATGAGATGCTATTGTGGGAGTTAAGTGATCTCACTACCATTTATGAACTGACCTGTGTACGTGGCTTTGACTTTTTCAATAAATGGAAACTTATTCATACACAACTCTTCCACTACCATCAAAATTTGGGACTGTAAGTGGTAAATTCTAAAACGCGCAGTCACCACCATGACACGAATTGAATGGTTATGTACTCAAGGTTTGAGACCTAGATGAACGATCTCTGTTTCTGGCTATTTTGCAGATCACATTGGGGGTTAGAATGAGTTTTCAAGATGCAAGGGAACTTCAAGGAAGTTTCTCACCTGACCAGCGGTTGTAAACATTGTTATCCTAAGTAATCCAAACACAAGAAAGTTTGATCTTCATTGCACATTCACAATCGCTTTATAATATTATTTCATATTATTTTCTCTTCCTTTAGTTTAATACTATTGATATATTGTGAGGAGCACCATATTTGACACATTAATCCATACCAAAGATCGGGATAGGGCTGTTCTACAAGCTGCAATTTTTTGTTTTGTGCTGATTAGTACCATATAGAAACATTAAACATCTAATATCACCATCAGATGCGGTCTAGAGCAGATGTCCTCTTGAGCCTTTACACGCTGTGAATTTTACTCACGTTTAAGACAACCTAATTGATCAGCAGAATGGCAGTGTGTACAGCCAGCCCGACCCTTGCAGTTTATGCAGAATGTTTTAAAACCCTCATCTTGGTAAATTGGTAGCTCTGTAAGGCTTCCTGATGCTGTGTAGAGTTGCTCTAACATGCCGCTGCTAGCACACTGTGTAATGAATTGGTTATAGATGTTATTGTATGTTTCCTTACAGGTGGCTGGCAGGAAGGGCTTTCCTCATGTTATATATGCCCGTCTCTGGAGGTGGCCAGATCTTCACAAGAATGAGCTGAAACATGTTAAATACTGCCAGTATGCCTTTGATCTGAAGTGCGACAGTGTCTGTGTGAATCCTTATCATTACGAGCGGGTTGTGTCCCCTGGAATAGGTAAGAGCCATTCGTGGCATTTTATTTTTTTGTATCTATTTTTGGAGAATTAGACTTTTCCAACACAGTTGACATTAGTTCTCCACAATGGTGCACAATTCATCATCATCATCGTTTATCATTGTTTGTTTGTAAGGCGCCACGAAACTCCTCCGCACTGGACCGCCAGAGTTAATAATCGTAGAAAATAAAGTTGCATTAAAGAGAACAAGTACAGACAAGGTTGACATGAGACAGCGGGCATAGAGGGCAACGCTGAAACAATTGGAGCTAGTGGCACACAGAGTGGGCATGGAACAGGAACTGGTAGATCATGCAGAGGGTGTAATATCAGGTGGGGGTAGGATAGACTATAGTGAGGAGGTAGTTTTGAGAGGGTGTTTGAAATATTGACGGTTGGGGAAGAGTCAGGTCAGACGAGGTAGGGAGTTCCATAAGTGGGGGGCAGCACGGGAGAAATCCAGGAGGCTGGAGTGAGAGGTGGTTACCAATGAGGATGAGAGGCGTAGGTTAGAGGCAGATCTAGTGATGAGGTTAGCGATGTATGAAGGGTGAGAAGCTTGAATTGAATGTTGGAGAGGACTAGGGGAGACAAGGTGTGAGACCATTCCATAAGGGTTTTCATAACATCCTGTGTGAGAAAGGGGTGTATTCTGGTAACAGGACAGTGCAGGGGGCATGGTGTGTGGAGTGAAACTGATGGCAGAGTCAAGTGTGTCACCAAAGCACCCGGGAAGATAGTGATGTTAACAGTGAGGGAGATGTAGGAGGGGTTGTAACACTAGGAGAGGGGGAGATGATGAGCTCTGGGTAGTGTTGGAACAGCCAGGTGGTGATGGCAGAGAGGCAGTTGGACACATGATATGAGAGAGATCAGGGAGGAGAGGTAGATCTGTGTGCCTTGGACATAGATGTGGTACTAGAGGCGGAAGGAGCATATAAAGCAGAGAGCCAAGAACAGACGCTTGAGAAACCCCAACAGATGGAGGCAGTGAAGGATATGTCCATAATTAAATTCTTATTTCTATTAAATTTTTTAGTTGAAAAACATATGATACATGTATATTTGCTCACGATTTCTGAACGATTTAATTGTTATTGACCAAACTGAAGATGTTTTGCTGGACAGGTGGCCTCCCTTGAAGTCTGTAGCGCTGCTGTTTGTTATGGTCTATGCATGGGTTTTACAACAAAGCCCTCTGAAAAAAAACTAACGTGGGAGAACCACTAGATGGCGCTGTTTTTTGTTCACACTGGGAGGGGTGGAAAGTGAATGAAATGCTTAACTTTATATATCTATGGTGTATGATTAAATAAGGAAAAATAAATAAAATAAAATAAATCTCTGGTCTGTATCAGTAGCTCATAGGAGTGTCTTAGACATTACACAATGTGGAGGAGAACGTTTTTCCTGGGGGTCATACATTTTGGAACAGGGCTTAACAAATTGTGATGTGACCTGGTGACCGGAGGTAGTCCCCATACTGTGCACTCAGCCCTTGCTGCAAAACTCTTGTGGCATCACATTTGGGATTTCCTTGAGGAATGAAAGTGACTGACTGCGGAAATAGCGATTCACAATTTTTCAGCGCTTTTCCTGGAACTGTTTTCTTATTGCTGGTGTAATGTTTTTTTATGCAAGTGCACAGGTGTGTAATGTGAGATGTGTAAGGTGTTTTTTTCTTATTACTTGTGGGTTCATGCACAGGCTGTGTTTTGGTCCTTTATGAGGGGCACACAGACTTGCATGTAAAGTGCTATAAAAAGGGAATTAGGGCCATTAAGCAAGAAATGTGCATTTCACAAATACTAGAACATCGTCTACACTGTGATTGGCTGCAGCAGCTCTGGTATCGCATGGTGTGTGCGATTATATTACACAGCTGACTCTTGTAATCTTTCTGTTTCAGACTTGTCTGGGCTGACCTTGCAGAGTACTGGTAAGTAATGCTCTCCCTATGACCGGCTACTTTATTACAATAGGTCAGGCTTGGGCTTTTATCGCTAAACTGTAATAAAATTGTCAGTCTTGCTGTATTGGAGGTTGCTCATTACAGTACATGCCTGCTTACCTTATACCTAAATATGTAATGTTTTTCCAATAAAGGGTTTCTGTCTGTGAGTATAAAGGTAGTGCCCTCCTACGCGTCTGCCCTTTTCTGCAGAATGGAAACTAGCACAGTGAGGTGCATTTGTAACTACAATTTGTTATTCCTTCATGCGTAGCTTGTACAATATCCCCTAGTTGTGTAAAGAGGAACAGGATGACCAAATGGAGTTCAGAGTACACACTTGTTGGACCAGCTACGTTCAGCACGGTGTAGAGGCACTGGCCTTTCACTTGACAGAGGGGCACATAGTTCATCTATGTCTCTGGAGAAGCTCCATAATGACAGTCTGATGAGGGCGCCTAGTGATATATTACTAAAAATAAATGTTTGTTTGTAGCGCAATGTTTAGGATGTATCTCAAGACTAGATATAGAGCTCTTGATGAATGTAGCTTTAGTTACATACCTTGATATATTTAAACAAATTGTCCCTGATCTGCGTGACATATGTATCAGTTTCAACACACTGACTGATTTGTCTGCCTATAACCCTTTGTGTTACAGCGCCATCTAGCTTACTGGTGAAGGATGAGTATGGCCATGACTATGTTGAAGGACAGCAGAGCATGCCATCTTCAGATGGACATTCCATCCAGACCATCCAGCATCCGCCAAGTAACAGGTCATCCAGTGAGAGTTACAGCAATCCTTCCATGATGGTGTCCAGTGAGCCCAGCACCCCCAACGCCTCCAATTTCTCCAGCATCCCCGTCCCATCGACAAGTAAGTGACGACTGCTGGTGACATCACCTCTCTGTAGAGGGAGACCTCTGTGCAGTATTTATTCAGTGTGTTGTTTAGCAGTAATAGTGTTAGGCCATCACATTGTGTATTGTAGTTTGCTGTGTTTACCTTCTTTTTATATATTGGCATCGCAGCCCTCCTGAACATCCCCAAAGCTGCTTCCAACTGCTGCTTCCTCTCTTCTCCTCCGTCAGGTAAATAGATAAGCCTGCCAGTCATGTGGTGGGCATCTAAATAAATGGAGCTGTTGAATCAAGAGGAGGGTTTATGGGGTAACTGCATTCACTGCCAATGGGTGGCAGTGCTGAGTACAAGGAGACTTACTACACCCCCCTTTCGTTATCATCACCTATTGCATCATGTTCATGTCCCGGTTTTATCAAAATAGCTATGAAATAGTTGAGTGGGCTGAACGCTAAATTGGATTCATTTTATTTAGAGGAGATTGTGTACATGATAATGATAGGCTGCTGATTCTCTGTAATTAAGAAATTGGCTTAATGTTACTGCCGTTGTATTTCCAGTGACATTATGTAGACACACACAAATATTCATGAGAATATTAGTACGAATCCTCCCAATATCTGAGCGTCGCTGGTACATAGTGAATGGATAGATGTGAATAGTGGCGCAGCGGACAGAATGGCCGACGTCACTGTGTTTGTAACTCGCCGCTTCTAAGCTCTTCATTTTGTATCTGCCACATATCGCCTGGTTCTTACCCCTTGAGATGGGGGTGACACAACCCTGATCTAAACTTGTCGGTTTTGCTTTGAGAGAAGTAACATTAGTACATATTAGTGTTCCAGTATCTGACGCAGTTTATTTTCCCTCTGTCACAGTAGATTTCATGCTGCTTTTCCGTTTGGGAATCCATTGAAACCAAGCTCATTAACGCTGCCAGGGAGGAAACGGATGTGTGACAGGAGCTATGTGTTGCATATTTTAGAGTTGCTGAGTGATCTCTGTACTGAAACTGCAGGCTGAGGGAGAAGGATATTGGCAGTATCGATCTAGGAAGACTGACGATGTTGTTTTCTCCTAGGTCAGCCCACCAGTTTATTGGCAGCAGCGCACTCTGACGGACTGCTACAGATCGCCTCCGTGCCTCCTCAAGGGACACAGCAAAATGGCTTCAACGCTCAGCCAGCCACATATCATCACAGTAAGTGGCTGCAGGCTGTCAGACCACTTTTCTTTTGTAACATTGCAATATAAAACCTTTCTGCGGTAACCAGATCAAAGTGAGCATCAAAAGTACCCTTAGTGCAGGTTATGTATGTGCAGGGGTGCTGTCCTTTTACCTATAAAGTGGACCGGTCGCCCTCACACAATGGAGGTGGCTGTCTTATGCGCTAAACATGAGAATGTGGGCTGTCTGTTCGCTAGTAACCCATGCCTCTGTCATTGTACCAGTTCCTTGTGAATTGACGGCTGAATATCGGCTCGGCTCAGAAAATGGCCACCTCCGCTTTGTGTTGGTAACCGATCCACTTTAAGCAAATAACATCAGCGTTCTGTACCATTCACATATTCAACAGGGCTTTTCTTTTCCCTCTTCCTCATGCCGACATTTGACACCCGAGGCTGAAACTCCTCATCACCCCATGATACATTGAGCAAGTCATTTTGTTGCACAATTCCATAACTGCATGGTGTTGGGATTCCCACCTGAGACATATTGCTGACACATCATCTAGACAAAGGGCTGGCGTAGTAACCATCTTCTGTATGATGTTGTAGGCAGTACCACAACCTGGACTGGAAGTAGAACAGCAGCTTACACACCCAATATGTCTCACCACCAAAACGGACATCTTCAGCATCATCCACCCATGCCCCATCCTGGACATTACTGTAAGTTTATTTTCCAATATTGTTTTTAGACATTTATCAGAATCATCCACTTTCTTTCTTTACGGATTCTTCACTTGATTCTACATCATCTCCAAGACCACTACTAGTTGGTTTGATGCCAGTTTATAAGGGATCACCCGTAGTGTGTGACAGTGATTGTTTAGGGAGGTGACTCTGTGCTTATCTCAATGTCTCCACGTACAGCTGGGACTCTCATAAACCTTTCCTGTGGTCTATATTGTTGGAAAGTCTGTATTGACATTAGCATGGCACTGGTTGTATCCCAGGGCTTATTTCTTCCTCTGTATTTTAATAAGATTACTCTCTGATCAAATCACTTTGTTCTCTTAGGACAGAACCGTAAAAGCGGCTGTCTTGAGGTATATTTTTAGAATGTCTTAAAGGACCAATATACGAAATTGAAGTTTAAATGAAAGAGAAAACGTCCTCAAGTTTTACAATGCTGTTTTTTTATTATTTGTATATCTGGGTATGAATGAGACTTGTTTGATGTTTTACTATCTGCTGGAAGGGGGGGGCATGTAATGCAGCTCTCTCCCGGGTAATTCTTCTGTACCTCAAGGCTCTCATGCTGCGAGATGTGATTGGTGAATGTAAACTATATATTTGGATTAAAAATCCCAAGAGGCAATGTTAAGCCTGGTGACAGTTTCTGTTTAAATTGTTGCTTTTACTGGTGTTCACAAATGAGCTTCAGACGCTCAAAGTTCAGTAAGATCGGGAAAGGGAGGATAATGAGATGAGTGAGGGGGTAACAGTCAGACTCTGTGCAGAGAAATATATATCGGAGGTTAAAGTCTGCATTGGATACAGGAGGTAGTCTGAAATGGGGAAACTTCCTCATCAATGTCACAAGATGTCCATATTGGG
Organism: Mixophyes fleayi; assembly: GCF_038048845.1. NCBI lineage: Eukaryota > Metazoa > Chordata > Amphibia > Anura > Limnodynastidae > Mixophyes > Mixophyes fleayi. The sequence goes on along the minus strand of NC_134402.1, from coordinate 443,544,820 downwards.
TTTAGTGGCCCTTTAATAAGAAACTAAGTGTATATTTTGTCTTGCAGGGCCTGTGCATAATGAGCTTGCATTCCAGCCTCCAATATCTAATCACCCTGGTGAGTACTAATGTTATCTAGCTTCAGGCTCTTGTCTTATTCTTCTTTAGCAGGATCGATTTTTCAGGTTTCTATTTTGCCCTCCGCTTACCATGTAATATTTGGCGCCTAGCTCGGATAACACTAGTGTTGTTTCTTCCAGCTCCAGAGTATTGGTGCTCTATTGCTTATTTTGAAATGGATGTTCAGGTGGGAGAGACCTTCAAAGTCCCTTCAAACTGTCCCATTGTCACAGTCGATGGTTACGTAGACCCGTCTGGAGGTGACCGGTTCTGCTTAGGACAACTGTCCAACGTACACAGGACAGAAGCCATTGAGAGGGCAAGGTACGTAATATTATATATTCCTTAAATGGAGTAGTAATTACTATTGTTACAGCGAAGAGTTTCACAACCGTGTGACCTGTGTGAATTAAATGGCAACTATAGCCATATTCAGTATATGTATCCTCTCTATAGTCAATTATAAGTGAAACAGTCATATTTGTATGTGTAATTTTACTATGCTGCTGCTTCTCTTGTGTGTGCATTTCTAACAAGCAAATGCTACTGCTTTGATTCTCTCCATATATAGGGAGGTGTCAGGAACAGACTCACAGTGCCCCTACTTCCAGTTCTTTACTGTATGGGGTTACATATTTATGGAATTGCCCCCAAAGATGCTCTCGCATCCATACACACCTATGATCTGCCTCCACCCATTAGATAAGGGCATTAGGACCCCCAATATATGGTCAGACACAAGTTAGTATTGCGCACACCAGCATTCAAAGGGTTAACACATCGAAACTCTGTCACACAAACGTACCTGCTGGCCCACACTAGGCTTGTTAGTCAAATGGATTGACAATTCACACACCAGCATTCAAAGGGTTAAGATGGGCAAGCAGTACTCTTCATTTAGAGTATCAAGGACGAAACTTGTTACATTTTTCATTTAATGTACAATGGTACAGGGCATTTGGATATAATAAAAAAGAACATGTAAGAAATGACATACCAAAAATAACTGCAATGCAGTTGTAAAAACAAAGGGGATGAAATTACAGAGAATAAAACTTCTATATCATGATCTCTATGCCGGGCACAAGTCAGAATTAAATGGACAGTCCTTCAATTAGATAGAGACCCCAGGAGCTGACAAAACACCCTCTCCCACACAGGATATTTAAGCAGGTTCAACTGGGAGGACATTCAGACTGACAGTGTATATGTTAATGTGGGGCAGGAAATGTCGCCTGGGTGTCGATTATAGTTTGTCCAAACCTTTTAACCTTCCATAACTTTTCTTGGACAAATCCCAGAGACATAATTCCCCCTTCAATAAACCAATCATATATTCCACGCATTTGCATATCACATATGATGGAATTACAACAATATCAAATAGCATTCCCAAAGATATGATTCCTGTGGTATTTCTGTACATGTGTTATCTATACTTCACAACCCTTGTTCGGTTTCTGCACAAGGGTTTTGGCAGACTTGATTTCCCAAAATCTAAAACATGAAGGCATCTTCTTTGAAGTTCATATCTGACATATAACATAGGTAGCCTTTATCTTTTGCATTCGCCTAAAAGGTTCTCGCCTGATGATTTCATGTAGCGAAGCTGCAGCAGGTTCATATTGAAGGCGAGTAGTTTTCATTTGTTGCACAGCTGGAGTGAGCGCTCTTGTGTTGTGCCGCAGTGCGCTCCGGATCTGTCCTGTTTGGCGCCATTGACAGTCCTGCCCTAAAATAACATAAGAAAAAGCAGAAATCTCAGAACACAGCTGAAATGAGTCTTTCTCCAAATACTATGCAGCTACCAGAAATATATACAACTGTGCTGTGACTACAGTTTTCTTGCCCTCACATTTACAGCAGGCCCGTACACAGTATTTCCAGTATTCCACTGATTGCTGCTGTGCTCATTTTTTACATGACCCGTATATAAGGTGATCCTAATCTCTAGGTCTGTTTTGTCCTCAGACTAATGTCACACAGAGCTACAAATCTCTAATGTGTCTGTGACTTCTAATAGCCTTGTAATTTTCTGCAGGTAGGGACTTATCCCACATGTATTATAAATGTGTCGGGGGTTGTGTGTGTAATATAACCAGACTTTGTTCCATAGACCATATGAGTAATGTACCCTTTGTGCTGTTGATTATTGTTTCTCTTCCACTAAGGTTACATATCGGGAAAGGTGTCCAGCTGGAGTGTAAGGGTGAAGGGGATGTGTGGGTCAGGTGCCTCAGTGATCACGCCGTCTTTGTACAGAGCTACTACTTGGACAGAGAAGCCGGTCGCGCGCCTGGAGACGCGGTCCACAAAATTTATCCAAGCGCCTACATTAAGGTAACACCAGGAGCACTTCACCACCTCTTCCAGTGATCCTCTGTTTCCTCTAAGGTGCTGTTGGTGAGATTTAGTCTTTGACTGAAGCTTTATTTTATGTCACCTGGGCGATCTATACACTGCTCTCACTAATGGTAACATGCTGTGTGTGCTCCCTATTTACATGGCGTAATGAAGATAAAACCAGAAGTGCCCAGTTGGTGATGTACTTAGCAGATAGTGTGCTAAGGGTACTCTCCAATCATATAGTATGTTTATCTGTATGTGTTTGTAAGATGATGGAGGAATCCACTAATGGTAGTCCTGGGCGGGGGGTTGTTTGCCGCTGAATATCCAGATAATAGGGTAACAAGAGAGCAACGGGACTTCTAGTATCAAAATAATGGAAAAGAGCAGCCGTACTGAACCCTACGCGTGTATGTATGTTGTGTAAAGTGTATTTATAGCGTAACTGGTCTGATCATGGACTACAGTGTGATCCAGAATACAGAGATTACGGAAACGTAGAGTGATCATGATTGTTATGCATCATATAATATTTAGATTTAACTCCTCCAGCACCAGAATGTTGAGTTGTGTGCTCACTCAGGAGACGAGGCTGATTTTATATGTTCAGCACTGATATGATTTTGTTAGGAATAACTTTTTTTTTTTTTTTTTTTGCACTAATGGAAACCCTTTGTTCATTGTAGAATATATTAATAGTCCAGTGCTGAGTCCTGACTGTAAGCTCTTGTATTTTTACAGCCTGTGTTCCCAGGTTCTGGCTATCACCTATAAATATTGTTTGCAATTCTATTATAGCGTAGTATAATACAGACTATAGACCACCTATATGTTACATTATAACATATAAGTGGCCACGGGAAAGCTAGAACCTGGGAACTCCGTCTAGAAAGAATAATATGTATAACTACCTACAGCTAAGGCCATTCTTCTGTGCCATTTTCTGAAACACCTATATTATTGCTGCCTTATCTGCTTTTCAGCTTGGTCAAGACATATTACTACTTGTGTCCCTGGTCAAGTAAATGTTTGTACTAATATTACATCTAGAGGCACAATTTGGTGTAAACCACGGCAGACACTTGGTTTTCTTGTATAACCGCTCTAGAGGGATTAAAGCTGATTCCTGATTGGTTGCTGAGACCTCACTTTTCACCTCAATTTTGTGCCCAAATGCAATGTTAGTAAATTAACTATTTACTTTTAGTGTAATGTTATGCAGTTAGGGTCTTTTCATGATTGGTGAACTTTGCACATTACATCAAAAAAGACCCATTATGGAACCTCTGTATACAGCAAATGCTGTATATTCATTTTAAAATAGCTTGAAATAATCTGTACAATAGGATATCTGTAAAATCTGCTCAACTGACCGGCATCCTTCTGAAGTGGCGGGTATCCAAGTCATTGCCTTGCAGTCTCCTAGGTAATGGAGTACAATTTGGTGACTGTAATCAGGCATGACTAGTCTTTTTATGTTCTGTATTTAAATTCCGTTGTGACATTCTTCTGCTGACAAAAACTAAACAAAATGTGCTAACAGCTTCTTTGTTCTTTTCTCAAGGTGTTCGATTTACGTCAATGTCACCGACAAATGCAGCAGCAAGCGGCCACGGCGCAGGCGGCTGCAGCGGCGCAGGCAGCAGCGGTAGCTGGAAACATACCTGGTCCGGGATCTGTGGGTGGGATTGCACCAGCTATCAGTAAGTAACATACGGATTTCAGTCATTGTAATGAAAGTGCTCCTTTAAGCATGTTTGTACGGTGAGTCCTCTTACACAGCAGGTATTCACATGTCTCTATGAATACCATCAACTCACAGAACCAATGAAGTTTAATCTTCATAAATAGAACTATGCAGATTATGGTGAAATTACGAAGTTCAATAAATCATGACGAGCACTCAAGGCCACGTACCATATATATGATGGTGGAAGCTTATATGTATTCCTGAGAGGATCCTTCAGTCTTTTGTTGGAGAATAACACACTTTATGGCTTTCCCTTGGAACTCAAAGGAAACACATATATAGTGTTATATGTAAATGAAAGTAATTTACATATTTATAGAGTTTCAAAAAAATATTTTTGTAAAGTTCAGAGAGACTCCTGTGATTGACACTTATTTGAGATTCCCAAGATGTATTCAAACCCAGAAGAAAAAATTAGATGTAGTGTCATTTTATAAACTTTAATAAATATGTATTGTACGTGCTTTAAAAATGATTATTTATTTAATAAATAAATGATGGAACAATTGATGACGTATTGGGTATATCTGTGGCTCTGGGAGTGGGGTAGTAAATGGATTTGGGAGAGGAGGTTAATCCCTCTTGTATTATCAGACAATGTTGGGCTGTTTTCTTGTTTTCCCACCCCTGAAACATGTATATATTCTGTTTATTTCACTCTCAAATCCAGTGTGTGATTGTCAGCCTGCTGTTTGTCTGATGGGAATTTCATGACTACTTGGAGCCGATTTGACTTTCATAGCTAAACAAACCTGAGCAGACAGGGCGTTTATCTCGCACACACAGCGGCTGACTGACCATGTGTTTCTCTTCAGGTCTCTCGGCCGCTGCAGGGATCGGCGTGGATGACCTCCGTAGATTATGTATCCTGCGGATGAGCTTTGTGAAGGGTTGGGGTCCCGATTACCCAAGACAGAGTATAAAGGAGACCCCCTGCTGGATTGAAATTCATTTACACCGCGCTCTCCAGCTCTTGGATGAAGTCCTCCACACCATGCCGATTGCAGACCCCCAACCTCTAGACTGATCGCCCCCAATAGGGCGCCATCATAAGTGGTATCAGTTACATTGATTGAGGACTGAAAAGCGCAGTCACCTTTGTAATCCTGAATATATATATATATATATAAATATAAATTTATGCACATAGCTTTTTCTCCTGCTTAGTCAGGGCCGAATTAGAGTTTTTGGCCCTGTTATTACTATTTTTTAACTGAAAAAATATAATTTACCTTATTTGTTTTTAAACGGAAGCAAAGTGTCTTATGTGGTGTAACCTGCATAGAGATCACTTGGGGTGGAACATGTGCCTGAAGGTGACCAGTTACTTGCTCATTTAAAAAAAAAAAAAAAAATTTAAATTGTGTTTGAGAAACTTGCCTTGAAATAGAAAAAAAAAAAAATCAATGATTGAGCGAGCGGACTCATGCGTTAAATATTCATTAGTGGCAAACGGCAGCGTTTACCTTCTGCAATCCGCCAGTTGGTGCGACTAGAAATCACAGTTTATCCGTTTCATCGCTGCAATAATGAGATCTGTGGAGGACATTGACGTTATTTGTGTCTGTAGACACTCTGCTATGAGCAGACTAATGGTAGATTTACTAAATAGGTAACGTGCAGGTGTTGTCCAAAGCAACCAATCAGATTCCAGCTATCATTTATCTTGTACATTCTATAAAATGACAGCTAGAATCTGGTTGTTATGGGCGACACCTCCACCTTTCCTCTAGATGTTTTAGTAAATCTATACCTTGTGTAGACAACAAACGTGATTCCTGTGGGCTTACAGCAGGTTCCACACAGATCCCGGGGCCCAGCTTTCAGAGTTTGTCTGAGCACTGAATTGATTGATTTCCCAGTTTTTTTTACATTGAAGTTGTACATTTGTATTTGAGCCGTGCCCAGCAGCCGGACCATATACTGACACATGATTTTAGTTCTATATTACGAAGTATAAAGAATTCAATTTGGCTAATGTTAGAATTAGCCATCCCCCCTTTTTTAATGCAAAAGACATATCTCCTTCCCCTATTCTGGCAGGGGTTTTCATGTTACTACTGTATTTTAAATTTAATTAAATTTTAACCCTTACAGCGCTTGCATCAGAGTGCCCCCCCCCCCCATGTTTGCGGAATACACTGAAAGCCGTGCAGTTCTGTTAACAATCTACATTTCTATCCAGGTGGAAGCTAGTCACATGGCGCTCAGTCTGAAAGCATTTTACTATGACGACACAGTTATATTTTATTGTTTTACGCCGCCACTTTATGCCTAAAAGGCTTTTCAAGAGCCTGTGACCTTTTAATGTATAAATAAAACCAAATAACTGGTATTGCTATTATTACACTAAACTGACTCTGGATAAGATCAATGTGTTTCCTAACGTTCTTGTCTGTTTTAATGGTTATGAACTAATTTTGTCCCTGTTTATTCTGTAACTTGTTCAACTCGCTGGTAACATTTTCATATTATGTTTGATTGCAACAAGCGGTTAACCATGGCTGACTGCGACGGAGCATTTTAACGTGCCCCTCTTGCCCTTGTACAGTGGCAGCTGCTATTCTGTGTACTGTAGCTAATATCTGAGAATGCAGGTTATGAATTTAGTGACAGATCTGAGGCATTTTCTGCCCCAATGACTAAACTGCATTTTCAATAATTGTCCAGCCTGCAGAATCTTATCTATCACCACTGTTTGAGGGGATACTGGAAGGGTGTGGGGGGGGGGGGGTGGATGCCAGATCTTTGGCATAGATGCTTATAGTTTTTATTTTAACAATGGCTAAAAGGTGGTACATGAGATGGGATGATATGGAGTAAAAGATGTCATTTAGAGAAATAACGTGTCCGATGCTTTATCCTCTTAGAATTGTGACGGCTCCCATCCATTGTACCAAATTAGTAATCTGTTTCTTTCTACAGTATGTGTCGTAATTTTAGCTTTAATTGGTTGTCAACCTTTGAGCAAGCGCTCCGTTTCTTTAGACCCCTCCACATGGGGGAAGGGGCTAACTAAAAGAGGCCGTGTCAAAAATTGTACAGCCCCTTCAAGAAAGCTTGTTTTGAATATGATATGACTTTACGAACACATAAAAAACATTTTTATGCAATTATAAGTTTCTAAAACCATGAACATTTCAATTCAGATGGAACTGCAAATCTCTATCTCTATTGCAAACTGTAATGTTTCCTATTGTATATAATGATTTTGTTTTTCCTCTTAAGTTGCCTTTTTTCTTAACCTTTACTAGTTTTACACAAGAAAGCCCTATGTACACCATGCCATTATGGGGTCTGATCATTCAGTGAGGCCCTTGTGTGTGTATATATATAAATTAGTCACGATGGTATGACATATTCAGCAGAGAATATGTATGCTTTTTATCTAGATATTAGTACCACAACATACCTGATTGCATAATGTGGTTTTACTTTTATATACTGCATCAGTTGTAGTGTCTTCATTTGTTGACTTGTAAAGTAGAAAGTGACTTGTGTTCTAACAGATTACTAATTCTCAATAAACTGCTATTTGTTTATTCCGTTTGTATCTCTTTATTACAAGTGACTATTTCTTCTCTCCGTCGTGTATTGATAATTATCCTGTGCAGAGGCCTTCTAAAGTTTATTAGGTTTACAGCTGTTGCAGACTGCATATTAAGTCAAGAGGCAACAACCGTGTGTTTCTGAGACATAAACAGGCAATTTCAGGCAGAAATCCTAGTTCACGTATCATAAGTTATTACAATAAGTTGTAGTACCCACAATAATGATTTTAATCTGATAACATTTACGAGTTTCATTACATTTAGCATTGATTATTGCTTTCTTTTCTTTTTTTTTTAGTATGCATTTTTTGTAAATTGATACTGAACAATCTATTCACTTAAAAACATTTTACAATAAGCAGACCTTTAAAAGAAAAAAAAAAAATAACCATGGTTCTGTTAATGTGAAGCGAAGCCCCAGATTTTAGAATATCATTTAAATAACCATTTTTAGACTAAAACCTCTAACCATAGCATAACTATAAAGCATTTCAATGTACTTCTATGAAACCATTATCCTTCACTTAACATCCATCGCTTTGCTGATAAGTTACTATTCTGTAATGTATTAATACAATGACTGATTATTCCAAGAGCTGATTGCTGTTATCATTTTATGTATATATTGTTATATGTTAACAAAGGATTTATGAAGAAACAATGACAAAGATTCAAAACGTATCTAAAGTTATAAATATTTAAAATGTATAAATGGATTAATTTTCCTTTAGACAAACGTGTAGGCCAGTTTTAAGACTTTGGGTATAAATGTGTAGGTCAGGCTTATGAATTTAATTGCGGGGCATTTTGTTAACACTTGAACAAGACACAAAAGTGTTCAGAAATACTGTTTCTACTTAAACAATTATCTTAGATGACAAGAGAAAAAGCCGTTTATAAGATGAAACCGGTATATATCTTGGCCAATGCTTACAATGTTTGAAAATGTCTTTATAGTGGTAAAATTGGCCATGCAGGAGCAGAGATTGTCAGGGGTAATGGCCGTTTTGGTCGCAGATGACATCCTTGGGGTCTTTTTGTGCGGACAGGAGATGATCGATGGATGTTTGTCATCATCTTTCCACTGAATTTACGAGTGTGTCTGATAATGTTCTTATCGATTTCGGCCCTTGGGCATTGTGGGTGTCTTGGGATAATCACCCAATAACGTTTGCAATATTGCAACATTCATGGCCAGCATTAAGCGGCGAAGTGAGTACAGGTTATTCTCTATTATTTCATACACTGAGATAAACGAATTCTATAAACCTAAAGACAGAATACTCTGCATAGTTAAATAAATAACGATCACAATTATATCTCCTTGTACGGTAGTGATGTTCGACAGCATCTTAAGAAACAACCCCTGAAACTTACGTTTTGTACGGAGAAATTAAAAGGTAATTCCATAGTTATATCCATTTATTTTATTTTTTTAAATGACCAGTCAAATCCTTCTTTATGGTCTCCAAGGGTTTATTTAGCGAAAAATGGTCACCTTTAACTTTTTAAAGTTTGTGTTTACTCCTCAATAAAATTGATGTAAAAGTTCTAAAATACAAATGAACAGATTTCTGAAATCTCCCTTACACCCCTGGCAGCTGTAAGCGAGGAGAGACGCACAGAGGCCACAGCAGCCAGATGATTTCTATTTGAAAGAACCACTTTCACACTGGTTAATGACGGCTGGCTGGGTTCCCAGTGTAATTCTTATGTATCGTATAACAGCCTGACCCTGCACCTTAGCCGGAATGACCGAGTCTTTCGCATGCCATTAAAACCCACTATTAATAATTCTATCCCCTCTCGCCTTCTAAACACAATATGTGAACACTAAAACCTTTATCGCCACGTTTAATGCTGGTGTAAGCAAACCTTTATCTTGAAATGAAGCAGTAACATCCTTAAAAAAAAAAAAACATTGACATGTCATAGCTAATTTCTAAAAATAAAACCAAAACCTCATTATCGCATAGAAGCAGAGAATGCAGATTTAAGACATAAATTCATTAGTGTGGGAGGGGACAGCTAATTGTGTTTAAAAAAAGAAATGTATGTTTTCGGTCTCCTGCAGCACCATAGCTCCCCTTCACCACAGTGAGAGTTTCATGGCTAACATGCCATGGTTACTAACCCAACTGTAAAGGGACCCACCTGGGGCATGTCCTGGCATCCTGTTTGTTACTGATTGTAGAGTGAAGAAACCCTGTGTTCAGGGGAAGTTATATGGAAAGATGCAAATCCAATCTTGGCTTCCTTTGTAAACACCAATGCATCCTTAACCCAGATTCTGTAAGTTGGGTATTTAGCTTTGAATCTATGCTCTTAAAGTGGCAGTGTCCTTATGCATAGATAGTCCCAATGCCAACCAAGGAGTGTTTCACCCCCCCCCCCCCCCCCCCCCCAGGGCCGTCACAGTGGTTGCCTGGTCAGTTGTCTAAACAATCATGTGCTACTGACATTTATACATCACATTCCACCCTTTGAAATGTTTGCAATGGATGCAGTAATGTTGAGGTCATTACTACGGCTAGCCAGATAGCGCCTTCAAATCTCCATTCTCTGGCTGTAGTAATATGATGAGTGTAATAAAGATGCCAGGAGCGTGTGAATACCTCCTACATTAACAAGGTTTTTAATTGTATTATGCGCTGTGGTGGGCTTTTAGGATCCTTTTAGCCCCCCATTACCTTCACGTCCTATGGCCAGTACACAGTGGAGGCTGAAACAAAGCCTTTTAATTCATTAGAAACCAGTGGCATTTATTATTTATATTGTGACATCATATTACTGGGCACTCTACAGAGAATATTAAATCGTTCTCACGAGTCCTTGCCTCATTGGCGCTTACAATCTGACTTCACGCTAAGGTTGTTGGGAGTTAGACAAGTTTGACAATGTTATTGTGCAGGTCAGGCGCAGACCAATCTTGGTTCACAGCAGAAATGATCTTTCCTTTGGACCTATGTGCCCTTCCATGGTGCACACAAGCTGTAAAAAACAAAAGCTCTGGAACCATCGGGTGATTTCCAGAGGTTGTCTGTTTGCCCGGTACTGCCAAAAGACCTCAGTGTAGCCATTTTAGACTCTTCTAGAGTAGCCAGAGGAGAATTCGGCTGTAGTGGAAAAAAGTAGATTTGTTATTTTGCAAAATCCAAAAAACAACTGATGTCTTAGAATATTTGTTCTCCAAAGAGACATCATTATTATTATTAATTTTTTATTTATAGGGCACCAATAGATGTCAATAGCGCCGTACAGGAACATACAGTATTACAGTACAGGGTGAGACAGCATGGTACAATTAACAAGCACAGTAACTCAGGAAGCTCATACCACAGCTAGAGAGAGGGGCAGGGGGCGTGGGGGAAATGGATAATCCGCACAGACTGGTAGCCTGAGCCCAAGAGGGAGGACGTGAATGACAGGTAAGAGCCACAGAGGGGTGTAGAGAAATGCGAGGGGGGTCGGTGGGCTAAGTAGCTGGAGAGCAGAGTTAGAAGTAGTGGAATCAAGAGAGATGGCCCTGCTCAAAGGAGCGTGCAAACTAAGGGGAGGGGTAGACAGAGAAACACAAAGGTAAGAGAGAAGGGGGGAACTGAGGCTGAATCAAGGAAGGGGGGGAAAGGTAGACGATAAGGTAGGTAGTTAAGTGGGAAACTGAAAGGCTTTTAGGAAAATAAGTTTTTTTAAAAGCCCGTTTGAAACAGGCCAGATTGGGGGATGTTCTGATGGAGCGAGGAAGCTTGTTCCAGTGGAGGGGGGCAGCGTGGGAGAAGTCTTGGATACGCGCGTGGGAGGAGGTAATCAGAGGGGAGGAGAGGCGACGATCGTTGGCAGATCGCAGAGGACGGGATGGAGCGTGAATAGGGATGAGGTTGGAGATGTAGGGAGCAGTCGAGTTGGTGAGAGCCTTGTATGAGAGTGTGAGGAGCTTGAACAGGATTCTGTAGGGGAAGAGAAGCCAGTGAAGGGCTTGGTAGAGGGGAAGACAGAAGAGCGCCGAGAAAGGAAGATGAGCCTAGCGGTTGCGTTAAGTACAGATCAAAGGGGAGCGAGATGAGAGTGGGGGAGGCCAGTGAGGAGAAAGTTGCAGTAGTCCAAGCGGGAGATAATCAGGGAGGGGATAAGAGATTTGGTGGCATCTTTGGAGAGGAAGGGCCGAATGCGTGCGATGTTTCATAGCTGGAAGCGGCAGGATTTAGCAAGAGAGAGGAGTCAAGGATGACACCCAGGCAGTGAAGTTGGGGGACAGGAGAGATAGAGGAATTGTTGACAGTGATGGAGAGGTCGGAAGGGGAGGAGGTTTGAGGGGGAGGAAAGACAATGAGTTTGGTTACACCTCTCATCAGTAAGAGAGGTGTAAGCTGGGCATTTGATGACTGCTATTTCAGAGGTGATGAGAGCATCTAAATGTTGATCTGCGTAAGGACCATTTTGAACTGTGGCCCCTCCAGAGCTGTCCATAGTTATGGATAACACAAAAGAGACAAGGGCGCTATCATTTCTTAGATAAGAACAATCAAATAGTATATAATGATGGGATTTTGTAGAGGTGCGTTGAAGAGCTGCGTCTTTAATACAATGTTCTACCTGCTTAACGAGGCAGCGTAGCCGGATTAAATATAGAGCATTTAGGGATAGAAACATAAAGTGAAGATTTAAACTTAATACTTGTAGCTGAAGTTTGCAGCAGTAGCGAGTGTAGACCCTAAACAACATTTAGTAGAGGCTTATGCCAATGTCAACAGGTGCTTACAGCTTTTATACAAATGGAAATGCTTGTGTCAAAGGATCAGGCAGTGTGCTATAGAAAGATACAGGACAGTCTATATCCCTATTTTTTGTGTGTGTGAGAGGGCCCAGATCAAAATGAGCCCTTTATGACATAAAACTGTAATAGTCTTGGTGTAATTGAGTAAACGAAGAGCTGGAAACAGAGAGTTCCTGTTTAAGGGTAGTTTTCTCCATCAGGGAATCCATAAATAGTACGACTTAGTTTGCACAGTAAATCTTTCACTAAGAGGATAATGGGTGTTGTGGGACTGAGAAGGAAGGTATATTTATTAGAAATAAAACGTAACAACAGGTACAGGCTAAGTGATATTTCAGCATCTCAAAACTGCAACTATAACCTGAGGAGACCAAGGCATTGGGTATTTGATAGCTGAGGATTATACACTCAAAATAATCTGCTACAGACTTCCCTTTGTCTTATGTAGCTCAACTTGTGCGACGCTGAATGATGTTCTCCTGCTGTTCCAACATCTACACTATAGGGAGATGCTGTGCCACTAAGTGTAGGAGGTCCTCCGTAACCTGATCAGGAATTTTAAATAACGTAAATTTTGATTTTGTTAAAAAAAAAAAGAATACCCTACCATTTCATATTCAACTATATTAGTCCATCCCTGCATTTTGCTTCAAAAACATATCTTTTGACCTTCTATGTCGTACAAAAACACATCTACATTACAGATGCTCTGGCTCGGTTCCTCAAGAACCGAACACACCCCAACTTAGGGGGTTCCAAGTACCGATTCCTTTTTAAGATCCAACATAGCAAGGGGTGGGAGGGAGGGCGGACCCCCATTTATCTTTTCTGCCACTGCTGTGTGCCAATGTTTCCTAGATGTGCTATGAACTGTCGTGTGTTTGTGTCATTGCTCTGTCGCTTACCATCCAGCCAGGTCGCTGCAGTCTTTGTCCGAAAGTGCATGAAAATAATATTGTGATCTGTGAGGTGGTCAAAATTGACTGCAAATGACTTGAAATTAGTGTTATTGAGATTAATAATAATGTAGGGACAAAAAAGAGCAAAATTATGTGATTTTAGCATATTTTAGGATTTTTTTTCTAAAAAAAATCCAAAATCAAAACACGAGGGCGGTTTTGCCAAAACATAAAGATAATCCAGATACAAAACCAATATCAGTTCACGGGGGCCAGTGAGCATCTCTAATCTGCATAGCTTTTGGGTATGCACAGAAATCATTACTCAGGTAGTCTCTTTGTTACTTATGTTTCACTAGTTTCTACTTGTCTAGCACAAATACCCACAGTTCCCACTAAAAACCTTGATAGTGTTTATAAGTTAAACTGCACTGTAATATAATTATGGAAACGGATTTCAGAGCAAGAAAAAAAAGTATTCAAAAATGCAATAAAATTTGTTTTAAAATAAAAACCATCTAATACATAAGAATTAAATACTTATCACAAACACAGAAATGAAGGAATATACTCCTCCAAAGTGCTTATTGTTTGATGCTCTGTAGAGACTTTATAATTTCTCTTAAATTTGTAAATAAACTGTACTGTAATGAATATACATTTATCCTGCTGTTGTCCCTGATGGCGGGTCTTTACTATTCTCAATTCACTTCTGTACACACAGTATAATTAAGCAGCCTGTCACAGACCCTGATAACCTCAATTCACTCATGCACCTAAATATGCCGTTATTACTTAGGATCTGATTCACACAGGAAGAAAAATAAAGATTAAAGGTACCGTTCACCTCCGGTAAATTAAATACATTCACCATCCCAGCATAACCTGTGTTAGTACTTTTTATCCTACATGCAACAAGATATAATTATTTCCGATATTTCTTGAAACAAAGATTCCTGTGTGAATGACAATGAAAAGGAAGAGTTTTGATCAATCAGGGTTAGCAGTCAGATGCAGTAAAGTTAGGCAGCAGAGGAGAGACAGAGATAACTAATACCCCATTTATACTGCACTAAAATCCTGGGTTTTTGCCGGGGCGAGCTCAAACGACCCGGGTCTTGGTGCAGTATGAATGGTACAAGTCAAAAATCCCGGGTCTAAAAACCCGGGTCTTCAACCCGGGATTTATCGAGGGGTAATTCCCGGGTCGGACCCGGGTTGCCTGCACTATGAATGGTGCAACCCGGGTTTTTCAACCCGGGTTGCACAGTTAACAAGCTGATTGATTGGCTGTCTGCCTGTCTCTGGAGGATTTGGAATTAGGCATTTCTCATTCATTTTATGCTTGCCAAAAAGAGGCCATTAATTTTCCATCTAGAAGTCTAGTCTTTTGGGGTAATCATTGAAATATGCAATGCCTAGCTTTAAAAGCTCCTACAACCTTCCCTTAAATATATGTTTCCCAGTGTCTTTATGCCTTTCAGAAAGCCCTCCTAGACTAGTACGACTAAATATATAAGCCAATTGGAGATATCCTTTATTCATTATTGTATTCTTGTATTATTATATTGTGTATCACCATTTTCAGCCAATGAAAACTGCTCTGGTGATGACTCCCACAAATTGCCAGGGCACAGACTTGTGCAGTATGAATGGGGTCAACCCGGGAAATTCCCGGGTCCGAGGTGCAGTATGAATGGTGTTTCTGAGCTGGGACGCTCCGTGCCCCGGCAAAAACCGGGCTTGAAAAACCCGGGATATTGCCGGGGCGGCAGTATGAAAGCGGTATTAGACAATACTCATAGCGAACAGTTCAGTTCACTTCAGCCATCATACTGCCCTCTGCTGGAACGAATTGTCGTGGACAATAGCCACTTTAAGACAATTAGGGGCATTCAATTCCGATCCCGATTCGCGGGAACGGCCGCGAACGTAATCCGCGGTACCGCAATAATGTGGATTTTTGTTCGCAGCCCATAGGGCTGCATACGAAAATCCGCGTTATTGCGAGACCGTATTACCGGCAGTTGTGCGCATTTTCCGCGGTAACGCGCGTTACCGAGAATCTGATCGGAATTGAATATGCCCCTTAGAATGTTAATTGTTCAAAAGTTCCTTTGATTATAAGCAAAGTACAGTTTATTCATTTAGAAGCCATATGGTATAGCTGCATAACATTCCCTCCAGATAAACCTAAAATGCAAGGTTTATATCCCATTAAAAAAAGAAATTCTGAATTTTATGATTCAACTTTAGTCTACATTTCAAAGACGAGACATGCACATTGAATGTAAGTTTTAGCTTGTACAACAATACAAAGAAATAACCCAATAATATATAGAGAACAATTGATCTGAATGTAGTTCACTTTCCCCACATACTACAGACACTTAGTAGGTCATTTAGTGTGGATAAGACATCTGTTCTTATGGATCAAGGTCAAAACTAGAGCCTCATACATTCACTTTCATCTTTCTAACTTACTCTTGTGAGAAAGTCTATGTTTAATTAACCTTTATTATATAATTAACCCTTAATGTCCAATCAATCATCACAACATGCAATATGTTTAAAAAGAGTTGAGAATCACTTCTGTTATGACTTATAACTGGTTACTGTATCACATCTCGGTGTCATTGAGGTCAGTCGGTGGGTGGGACTGTATATGTCTCTTGATGCCGCTTAGAGAGGTCTTTAATCAGCCATAAAACATCTAAGTTCCAGTTTATGCAAGTGATCAATACTTGTCTGCTGTTGCTGATCAACTGATTATTTTTGTTCCAAATCCTTAATTTAATTCCACAATGTTGAATGTGACTTGCCTCTAAAACAGGCTGAAGCCAGGCACAGGATTAAGCTGAAACTATAGCATTTATTTACAGGATTTTGCTAGGCACCCTAGGCCAAGGTTCGGCCCATCTGCCCCCCATATCCCTAGCATGTGTGTAATGCCCATATGTCAATATCATGATCATCATCAGTTATTTATATATATATATATATATATATATATATATACACACACACACACACACACACAATATACACCCCTTTTCTCTTCAGCTGACTATGGAGAAGAGAGGTATTTGTTTAATTATTTACATTTATTTAAGCATGCAATACATTTCCAATTTTCTGTAGTGTATTTCGTTTTACTTCTTAATTACTTGCTAACATGGTACAAAACATTGTTTTGCTTTAGACAAAATAAGCAAATCTTTCTACATTAGTTGTTCCCAAACCTGCAGATGATTCTAACACCCTAGTTAAAGCAGCAGTACCACATAGACGATTCTTGTTTGTTTTACTTTAAATAGGAAGTTAATTAAATTTTAAACATACACCTATCATTTTTCTTTATTCTCCCCCTACAAATCATTATCTACTTTTCAAAATATTTCTGTTTGTCAGTCTGTTACACAGACACAGGCTCTCAGCTCTCAGCGTGTCATGTGATAACAGAGGGGGGAGAAAGAAAATGTCACAGTACAGACAGGGCTCAAAGGGGTGTTCCGAAGGGCCTCTGATCACTACATCATGTGCTATGTGACTGTGGTTGCCATGGTAGTCCAGCATGATAAATAATAGTCTGAAGAAAATAAATACCAGCATGCTTCTTATATTCTGCCACAAAATATTTTTATTAAAAAACACACCTCATGGGATTGCTGCTTTAACTAATTTGATATCTTGTTATTGTTTTTTGTATATATTTTTTTTATATTCAAAACACCCCTTATTTTTTAGCATAGCACTGTGCATGCCATTTTCAGGCACCCTTTCCCTGTCGAATAGATTGTACAATGTAGATTTCTGTGCCTGGGAAGCAAAGTCCAAGGTCTCAAAGACCTGATATTAAAATTCAAACCAAGGGCCACAGCATGTCCCCTAATGCCTTGTATAGTTGCTGACTGTAACTCAGAAGCTACACCTTCTTTTAAAAAGATATCAGCATGCCTATAAAACAGCTTTAAATTATTTTCAATGTTATCACATCAGAGTTAGACCAGATTAGGTCAAGTTAATTCCACGAATATAAACAAAAAATAAATAAAAGCAAAGTTCTGAAAAACACATAATAATGTGATTTTAAGCTATTTTCATTCCTTCATTAATATTCATATAATTATGCATTGGTTTCAATAACTTGTAGTCTATTCACAGATACATTTCTATTACTTGAGTGATTTCCTGTTTGTGCCAACACGGTTTCTCGCACTGTGTTCAGCTTTGTTGATGAAAGCAGTCACCAAGTCTAGTATTATTAAAGTTATTTTATCGTTTACAAATAATCATTGTCTACGTGATTTGGTTCCAACTCAAAAAGCGATTTATTAGCAAATACCAAAGAATAACAATTAAATAAATAAGTACAGCCGATACATACGCTGCGCCCTGCGGGATCCAGCTTACAGTCATTCACTCCTGAAGTCTGTGGTCAAAGAGACTGTAAGCTGATTCCAGGGAGCAATATATATATATATATACATTTGGTGTTACAGTAAATACAATACAGATGACTTGGCATGTTTCCATAGGTTCAGGCTCCAGGACAGTCCAGTATAGTGTAGTTCATAGGCCAGTTCAAAGGACGCCCTGCAAGGGTGGGGGTCAGCTCTCCAATCAGATGCATACTAATCTTCCAGCTGAAAGCTGGTTCAAACTGGTCTATTTACATTATACACACAATAGCATTCTGATCACTAATTCCCTATATTCCATAACTAACATACACGAGTGCAATCTTATAGCTGATGGAACCGGATCACTAAGGATAAATAGGGGATTAGAATGACACCAAACATGATATGTTTCCTGTAACCTGAATCTTAGATCTCAATAAAGTGCTTCTTATCATTATTATATATAACTATAAATTCAATAACATTTGCTCATAAACGACTGGGTTGGAACTATTATAAAAATGAAATATATATATATATACAAGTGAATGTGTAAGTGTATGCGTGCGTTATTTATCGTGCGATTGCGTCATGACACGTGGCGTACTGATCTCAATCACACGGTAAAACAATATTAATCAATATACTTTCTTTTATCAAATTATTCGACTTTGCCAGCCACAAATTATAGACCTATATAACTATACATAAAAAGAAGCATACCCCTCACTGATGAGATCCAGAGGTGTATGAAATTACAATTTCTGTCTGTGGTATTTTATTAATATAGCTTTTAGATGAATATTATCTGTATTAGGGACCCCTGAACAGTACACTTGGAGTACTGGGATGGATCAATCGATCCCAATTTTTTTCAAACTTCAGCTCGACTACAGACTATACATACTTGTCAGATACCACAAATTAAATAACAAATAGACATCAGAGAGTTATAGAAAATATTTATTAGAACTGCACTTTTGTTAATTTTTCATTAGATGGCGCATATGCTGCACAGTAATACAATCATACCTGTAGGAGAAGATTACAGTGCTTAGAAATGAAATCAGAATTCAATTTAAATGTAGGTTCATGTTTCAGCACATGCAAATAACCATTGAGCAAATGACTTTGCACTCATTCAGGCTATGGAGATACTAGTAGTCTTTATTGAAGGAATTAGATTTCTCGAGGACAGAAGAGTAACATTTGAGGAATGGGAGAAGCTGAACTGTTTGGAGCGCGGTGTCAGGCCCTGCAGTCTTGGCAAATTACTTATTTCATTTCAGCTCCTGCTCTGAACAGCACGAATGACTGTTACACATTCTGCGCTGTATACCAGGTCAGGCAATCTGCAGTGAAGTGTGCTGGATGCACTTAGATCAGAAATCAATGCAATTGTGAATAAATATCTATTACCACTTCACTCCTCTGCAAGATATGATGGCTTTCAGGGGATCTGTGCGACTATTAAAAAGTCCAACTCATGTATCCGGTATATAGATGATGTTTAAATACCCCCCACAGTGACTAAAACAGGGATTACTGCACAGGTGAATTCTAAAGGGGGACGAGAGGGGAAATGCCCCAGGACATTTTAGTTTCTACACAATTGGCACTAAGATATTATTTTTGTGCTGCACGTAACGTTGGCGGTTTAGTAATCATCACCAAGTCTATCATGTAGCTGCCAATCTCTGCACTGCTTAAATTAGGTATTGGTGCCTTCCTATTACTTTGTGCAGGTTCTATACATTTTCTTCACACTTATATCTTTATTGGGTGTTTTTTTTCCACCCTCATAAGCCTTTTACTATAATGTCTCCTACATTCCCTTCTGCAACGATTACTAACTATTTGAAAATATTCTCTGCAATATGTGGGCACATTATAAATAAAGTAAAATAAATAATTACTACTTTACCTACTTTACCCCTATTAGATTGGCAAAATTTCGCCCGGATGCTACCCCTAACTGTCCGAAATGCAATTCGATCAATGCTAACTTTTGGCACCTTCTATGGGAGTGTTCATGTATACAAATCTTCTGGCGAAGGATCAGGAGATGTATTCAGGTTACTGGAATTGAAGTGTCTCTTAGTTCACCGGCCACTTGTCTCTTTGGGCTCCGATTGAAGGGGAAAGTTAATAAACTGACAAAAATGTACATTTCACAGTTATTGATGTTGGCTAAGGTCTGTATAGCGAGGCTGTGGTTAGCCCCGACGAGTCCCACGGATAAAAATTGGAAGGCACTGGTCAATACCACCATAAGGCACGAGAGATTTGTTTATACTAGCAGACAGGCTCTGAAGGAATTTGAGAATATACGGTACAGATGGTTAGAGTCTCCATTCTATCCTATGTCATCTAGTACAGATGCTCTATCTACTTAAATGTATGGCTACCCCAGTTCTTATAATAAGTATCTAAGTCCATGTAATAAACCCTGCATGTGTAACATACTTATGTATAAGCATTTACGATGTATGATCCTGAATGAATATAGCACATTTATTATTATTATGCTTTAATGTAATCTTGTATATTCCGTCATTTAATTCCGATATGTATGCGATTGTTTTTCTTTTTGTTGTTTAGTATGTTTATATCTTAAAAAATTTCAATAAAAATACTGGATTTAAAAAAAAAAAAAATAATTACTCATTTGTCTTCCTGACTTGTCTTCCTCTGTGTTCTTCAGCCACGTATCTATATAATGAGGCAGATTATTTTTTTTTATGTTGTTTGTCTTCGGTTTTGATTCACCTATGCTAAGCTCTCTGCATTTAATTGTATCCAGAAAGCACCCAGGGTGAATAGAATGCACAAATTCCACCTGATGATATGGAAACACGGCTGGAAAGCACAAAAAGGTAATAGAAAAAAATAAATGCAATGTATTAAGTAAAAGTTGATGGAAGGGATACGTAGGCCAGTAAGTGATGGAAAGCCCTTTAATGAAAAATTGATGTACTGGGTCCTCTGCTGGAATCAGCAGCAACTGTGCTGCATTACTTTCTGACATATATACTAATTGCACAGTGCAAAGACTCTGTCCAATCAGCACCTGTGTTGGAAAGAGACAAGACTCTGAATTTAAGTGGGCATCTGCGGTGCAGCGAAACGTTCTGCAGGTCTCTAGAGAAGTGAGTAAATTATAATAGCATGCAAGAATCTACTCTGCAAAGGGGAGACCTCTGAGACTTGAAGTCGATAGTCACTTTCTAGAGGGAAAAAAAATATTCGCCATCTAATTATACCAATAGTGGGCAACAGGGGGCATCACGGGCCACCAGCAGCCCAGTGAGCCTGCACTTGCAAGCCCCAGCAGGTTGCAATCTATCAGACTTATTCCCTGCGTCTACATGACCTCTTCTGCCCAATGCAGGGACACCAGAGCCGAAAACTCATCATCCGGTTCAACTACCCCAGAACATGTCGACTTTGTTGCCATTTATTTTTTCTGCTTACCTTCCTTTAGATCCTTATATCTGTCTGTTGGTGGTGGATTGTCATATAATATCAGGGGGTAAATGTATCAAGCTGAGAGTTTTCCAGCGAGTTTGAAAAGTGGAGATGTTGCCTATAGCAACCAATCAGATACTAGCTGTCATTTTTGTAAAATGTACTAAATAAATGATAGCTAGAATCTGATTGGTTTTTCAAACCTGCCGGAAAACTCTCAGCTTGATACACTTACTCCTAGGAGTGTAATGTTATCTATATGTATAGTACCATCTGACTGCAGGTGTTTTTTTTATGTTTGGGACTGTGGTGTGGCGCACACGATTCAATTGTTGGTTAATACACAGAGCGTGATTCACCAATCACATAAAATGAACGTATTGTGTTTTGTTTTGTTTTTTTTAAAAGGCACATAATTCAGGCATATGCACTTCTGTATTCAACAAGGAGCGGATCTGAAGACACGACTGATGATGAATACAGGTCTAGGTGGGCTCTGCTCTAACAGACAATACAGGTTGTCCAATACATATTATTGGAATATAAAATCACAAAAGAATACAAACAAAAAAAAAAACCTAATCAATTTCACCTGTTAATATAGTCCCTGATTCATTAAGGAAAGTTAAGCAAAATATTGAGTAAGTTTTATTACTCAAGTGTTCTGGACAAAACCATGTTACAATGCAAGGGGTGCACATGAGTTTATTATTTAGCACATAAGGATAATACTGGATGTTTTTCATGTAGCACATCAATATTTGATAGCTTATATTTGTACACTGAAATATAAAGTTGATATAGGACATGCTCTACTCCAGCTATAAATCTGTCCTCAGATTTTAAATACCTCCCTCTCCAATGCAACATGGTTTTGCCTTACTTGCTTAGATTTGCTTAACTTTCCTTAATGAATCAGGCCCCATAGTCATTAATGATAAAACATTAAAAAATAAAATGCTTTTGTTATGTTTATTTTTTTTTATGATTTATTAGGATGTTATGAATGTCTACTGTACCTTTAATATATTTTACAGTTGTTCCTGATTGCAAACACATGTTATAGCATGCTTACACAACCCAGTCACCCCCCGCCCACCCGTTACACCCATGAAGTCGTAGGCTGGGGTAAGGGTCATCAGCGCTCGAAGATTGGATGTTTCTGCGTCCTCTGGCATATGGTTGACTTCTGGGAATGCACAGAGCGGTTTTACTGAAAATTCGGCACATATCAGCATTTATGATATGTGCCGCAACAATGTCTTTCTTCCATTACCTCCTCCACCCCCAAATCCTCAATCTGCTGCTTCTGTTACTTCCTCCATCGTGTCTCTTTCTATATTTGATATTTGAGAAGTTACACACTATTGTTCCTTTGTTGGGCTGTTAAAGTATTTTTTATAGACACACACTTGAGTGCCTGACTATCTAAACATAAATAATTCTAACTAAGACATATCCCGTGAGAACATATCTGTCCAGAGCACCATATATGGTACAAATAATTCCAAGCTATCCAGAGAGCAGACATTGATAACAGTAGTAGCAGTGCATCATAAGATCTATCAGTGCAGCGACCCAGCACAGTGGTTATACATCAACGTGACAGCGCTGCCCAGGGCTGGAAGACCACATCATGACAAGGATAAAAAATCTATAGGGAACAGTTCCCTCGGACTCCAACTCACACCCCAACAGCTTAATCATCTCGGAGGGGATGAATAACAAAGTTGGACTTATACCAGAAATGCCAAACCTGATATTTGTGGATCGCCTCCCTACTCTCTTACATGAAGCATGTTTGTATACTTCATTTACCAGGACAATCTAGGTAGAAACACTGGTGGGGGGTTCTGGCGCCATTCATCCATGATCACCTTGGCAAGTGAGGTTGAATTGAAAATATATTTAAACAGTGGCTTACGAAAGTGCCCTTCTAGCGCAAGGCCAAAAAGACAAACCCGTGCACAAAGCAGAGAGGTCTCTAGCGTGGAGGAAACGCAGCACCAGACCGAGCCCCAGAAGACGCGCACATCCAGCCATAGCCAGACCATGTGCCAGAAGGTGCACACTGGGCACTACACTTGGGGCAGTAGGAGTTGCCGTGGTGTCCCAGCTTGTGCAGTATAGGAGGTGTGTAATACACTCTATCCAAAATATAGAAGTGCACCTGCTGGAACCATAGGCCGTGGCCTTTCAAGTGCCACCTGTCATAATATCCCAGTCCTCATCAGAGATATTTCCCAGATCAGTCTCCCACTTAACCTTAAGAGGGTTTAAACCCTCCGGTGACAGTTGAAGAAGTACGGCATATAGAACAGATATTGCCCACAACAAGCCCACCCTGCACACCAGACTCTTCAAGGGGGAATCCACTAGCTGAGCCATGTCCCTACTAATCTGGAGAGCCAGGACATGCCTGAGGTGCAAATATCGAAAGAAGTGGGAGTTAGGGACCAAAATCTCAGCCCTCAGCTGATCAAATAATTTGAGATAGCCATTGCTATACAGCTGACCAAGAGTATAGAGCTCCACCCTGCACCATAGCACAGCCCCCTCAAGCTTAGCCAATTCCTGAAGATTACCATTAAACCACAAAGGAGTACTTGGATCTAGTCCTTCCCCATGTGCCACCGACCAAACCATAGAGGCCTGCCATATAATTTGGCCCACATTACATGATCTTGGGTTAGCAAGAAGAACCTGAAATGACCCCAGTGAAGGGTCCCTCTGCTCGTCTAGAAAATGTCAAAGAGATGCCCCCGGGGAGTCACTGAGCCAAGCGACCAGCTGGGTAAGTTGGGAGACTAAATAATAAAGTCTTAGATTCTGCAGGACCAGGCCCCCAGAGTTTTTACACCTATACAGTGTAGTGAACCGGACCTTTCCTCTCTTGGAATCCCATATCAAGGACACCAAGTGCCTATCATTAATCCCTGCCACCTGATCAATAAAGGTGCCCCTCATATAGGCCTTAAATGAGTCCCACAGCACCTCCTGGCCAATTCGCAGGGAGTTGTCCCAGAAATATCCCTCCTAGACACAAGCCAGGCCTGTACTCTTGCCAAGCCTTGTCAGCCAGTGGGGATGAAGCTTCCAGAACTATACTCCCAGATCGGAAAGGAGATCAAATCAATCAGAATGGGAGAATAGACTGAGATACCCCTAGGGAGCCCACTGAGGACACCATTGAACCAGTCTACAAGAGGTAAGGACCATATGGCTGCGAGACAGGGAGTAGTGGATGTGGTAATGACAGGAGAAGTGCTGAGTATCTGGATTTTGAAAAAACACCAGACATCCACCAGACCCATCTAATCATCAATAAGTTTGGCAAAGGGTGTCAGCTTGTCAGTAACAGGTCCAGGACCCTCCCGCCATCTGTCCAGAGCGGGGTTCACCACTGTTTTGAAGTCCCCCAAACGATGAGTCCTTTCCATTGCAGAGAGTGTGGATAACTCCTCCGTGCTGAATTCTTTCATAAGCCAGGAACGCTTCAGGGTTAGGGCCTTCTGCACGTTCCAGCAATCCAAGAAACTGGAGATTATTCCTCCAGAACATGCCGTCCAGGTCCATCATTTTCTCCCTGCATTGGCCAATTTGTGGCGCCAAACCAGCGATATCACCTCGAAGAGGGGCTGCAAGTCCTCCAATGTACATATTCTGTTTTCAGCCTCCCCACTCTCTCCCTCATCTTCTGGAAATCATGCTGGATTAATGAGAGGTCAGCCTGCACCTCACCAATCTTATCCATTACTCACTTTTTAGAGGACGTGATGGCCTGTAAGACCTGCTGGAGCGATGGGGCGGCCCTGAGGTAACTGAGACAGATGGGTTACAAGAGGCTGGAAGGAACGGACGTGGGGACAGCCCCAGAGGTAGAATGGCTAGAATATTTTTCCACCGCAGCCACATCATGGCCTGAGTTGCTCATTTCAGCAGGTTACCAAAGCAATTCAACTCAATAGATTCTGGACACCCTCTACCACGGCCCGGCTGTTGTGTTTCAGGCCCCCTCAACCGAAGTAAATAATCCTGCAGTTAACAAACCCCAATGCTTTGTAGACATAAAGAGAGGCAGGACATCTAGAAATCCAAGAACACAGATATTCAATAGGCTCAGAGGTTGATGCTATGCAGGAGAAATGAGGCAAATGACACAGTGTCTCATATGCCCAGAGCCAAGTTCAGTTCAAATGCACATAGTGCTTGTGTACTGGGGTAACCCCCAGCACTACTCACCCAGCAAAGGAGAAGGATGCACTCTGTCCAGCAACTGTTAAACGGCGGAACGAGCGAGCTGTGGGCCCCGGTGCAGGAGAGCGGGGAAGAACTGATGCCAAAGCTCGCTAGTTCCCTGTGCAGCGGGCCCCAGTATCTCCATGGCCCCCCATGCACCGCACCTGCTGTGCCAATAGTAGTTCCGCCACTAGCAGAGGGTATAGGCAAAAGATGCAGGCAGCAGGCAGAGAGTTCCATGTTCAGGACGCCGCCTATGTTCCAAAATGGTGGAGGCCATTCCAAGGCACTAACTCCAATGTACACTGGCCAGGAGACCCAGATGGTGGCTCGGGGACCACAAGATGGCTCAAACCAGCGAGCAAGGAACCGGAAACTCGGCAGGTGTGTCTAAAGCAATACAGAAGTCCACAGGTAGGAGTGCGAGGATATTTCTCAAGATTGTGCGGAAGAGCAGGAAAATGGTGTCGTGTTCCATGCTAAGCTGAGCTGAGCCATTCCCTTCTTTGTTGGGCTGTGCACCATACCAAAAGATCAACCTCACTTTGTTTGTTTTTACAGTTATCATTATAATTAAGGTAACGATTCCTCTAATATTATTAACTAGATCATGATGATTTATCAATAGACTGGAGATAAAGGTGGAGGTAAACTAGGTAAAAATAGAAATATATTGTAGGCAGAAGTTGTAGATAACTGGAGGAAAAAGTATTGATCATTATAAATTGTACTTTAAATTGCAAATCAGTTTTCAATTATATTCATAAAAAATGTAACAATTATGTATTTCTTAGCCAGGGGTTTTCAGATGAAGTGTGGGCTAGAGATGCTCAAATTTTTCAAACCAGTTTAAAATCTGATCATATCGGGCTGGTGTGAAGGCCTCAAATTTGTTTGCCATTCGATGGTGATTTTGGCGTGGTTTGCAAAGTTGCAGCTGAATGACAGACAAGACTTCTGGAAGAAAGTCCTCTGGACAGACAGCACCAAAGATGGAGGTGGTTGGTCTTCATGCACAAAACCATGTTTTCCTCAGTGGTAATCGTAAAAACGATTACCACAACCTCGACAACAAGCATACCTACAAAGAAACACCGATTTAAAAAAAGAAACTACATCAATATAAACAGACTTACCTACAAAGCAACGCTGTAGATTTCCGATGGGTGGATGATGCTGACCGCAACTAATTCCGATATGGGACCTCTCCAGCACTTGACTTCCGCGTCACTCAACAGTGCGACCTAGGTAAGTGTTCATTTAAAGCGGCAATGTCGGGACTCCGCATGTTAAGTGTCACGCAACAGTCAAGCATAATGGTAGCCGGGTGAAGATTTCGTGCTGTTTTGTAGCCACAGGACCTGAACATTTCACAATCATAGTCCACCAAAACATTCTCCTGTCCAGCTGAGTATTCTAGAGGAATATGTGAGGCCATCTGTTAATGTGAGGCCACCACAACCAAAATTGTATCATGTGCAAAGACACTGATACTGAGCACACCAGCAAATCTACAACTGAATCGCTGAAAAAGAAAATATTCAAGGTTTTAATTGACCAAGTAAAAATCCAGACCTCAACCCAAGTGAGATTCGGAGATGGGACGTTTAAGAGAGTTCTGCATAAACGCTTGTCCTGAAACATCAACAATCGAAGCACCGAGGAGAGGCACAAAGTTCCTCAAATACGATTTAATAGATAAATTCATGACAAAACAAACAACAATGACTTCAAGTTATTGCTTCTGAAGGTGGTTCCAAAAGCTACTGAAACATTGGGTGAACTTTCTTTTTCACATACGTCCTCTTCATGTTGGCTTATTTTATTGTTGAATTCATTGATAGGATTCTGTGGTAGTGTTTAGAAATAAACAAAAGTTTATTATAGTCTTATTACAGGTATCATAGTAAATGGCAGAAAAATGCAGGAATGCTATGACATGAGCAGGCTCACGGTATGGTAAGGTTCACGGACCAAGGGCCTGATTCATTAAGGATCTTAACTTAAGAAACTTCTTATTTAAGTCTCCTGGACAAAACCATGTTACAATGCAAGGGGTGCAAACTAGTTTTCTGTTTTGCACATAAGTTAAATACTGACTGTTTTTTCATGTAGCACACAAATATTACTTTTACATTTCAGTGTACAAATAAGCTATCAAGTATTTGTGTGCTACATGAAAAAACAGTCAGTATTTAACTTATGTGCAAAGCAGAATACTAATTTGCACCCCTTGCATTGTAACATGGTTTTGTCCAGGAGACTTAAATAAAAAGTTTCTCAAGTTTAGATCCTTAATGAATCAGGCCCCAACTTAGCAACTGCAGCAACAGTCTATGTAACCTTGCGATAATGCAAATAATATGGTAATGTTCACTAAGCAACTAAAGCAATGCAGATTGAGGCAACAGTCTTTGCAAACTTGGGGTAATGCAGATGGTATCGATCATTGAACAACTTAAGCAATGCAGATAATTTAAGCTGATGACAGTCAAAGTACTACAGAGATGGAATGCAGAGCTCAGCAGATGCTAATGAGACGAGCACGAAGCTCCTCAGTGTGAGATGTAAGGCGTTGCAAAGAGACTCTGGGCCTGATTCTTTAAGAAAAGTAAAACAAAAAAAAAATGAAGTAACTTTGAACCTTGCCAAAACCATGTTACATTGGAGGGGGAGATAAATTTAAAATGTGATGGCAGATTTATAGTTGCGGTAGGGCATGTTCTAGATCAGCTTTAAATTGTAGTGTTCAAATAAGCTATCAAGTATTTATGTGCTACATGAAAAAACAGCCAGTATTTACGTTGCAAAATTGGTAAACTAATTTCCACCCCTTACATTGTAACATGGTTTTGTCCAGGAGAAAACGTACTCATTTTTTTGCCTTACTTTCCTTAATGAATCAGCCCTCTGTGTATAGCTACCTGTATGTAGCGTGCTCAGTGCCGTAACTACAAATTTTGGTGCCCTGGGCAAGACAGGGCACCGGCGCCCCCCATCTATGTGGGAGTGGCATTTGACAAGTGGGGGTGGCTAGCACTTTAGTGAAAGAATTGTTATATGCACACACACAGTGGTATATTTCAAAAATATATAGCGAGTTATTGTAATATTTTATGCAGTTAATATGTGTAGGTTTAAGTGAGTTTAATATTTTGTGATATGTTTCATTGGGGGGGGGAGAGAGAGAGACATTCACTTACATAACTTTGAAGCTTCAACCTTTAAGTCAAGTCCCCCAATGTGCGTTCCATTGACAGGAAGTTCGGCATTTGCGTTCCACTGCGGGACTTAAGGGTTGAAGCTTCAAAGTCTTGTAAGTGAATGTGAATGTCTCTCTCTCTCTTGGAGGCAGGTATGGAGGCAGGTAGCGGGGGCTGCTGCGCCCCCTTGGCCTTGCGCCCTGTGTAACTGCACCGCCCGCACCACCCTCGTTACGGCACTGGCTGTAGAGGTGTAGTGTCCGGTGGTAGGGGCAGAGCTGTAGTGTCCAGGGGTAGATGCAGTGCTGTAGAGGTGCAGTGCGAGGGGTGTAAAGGAGTACTGTATGGGTGTAGTGTGAGGTGGTAGGTGCACAGCTGTAGGGGTGTAGTGTGGTGCTGCAGTGGGCTCTCTGTATGCCCCTCGTCCTCTCTAAATACCTGCATCTCTATATACCCCCTATATCTCTTTATATATGTGCATCTCTCTATATACCTGCATCTATATATACCCCGCCCTCTCTATGTAATCCCTATATTCCCTCTGTATCTTTCGCTATACCCCCTGTATCTCTCTCTATATACACTGTCCCCTCTACATCTCTATATATCCCCTGTATCTCTATATATACCCCCTGTTCTCTCTATACCCCCTGAATCTCTCTATAACCCGTTTTTCCTATATACCCCCTGAATCTCTCTATAACCCCTGTTTTTCCTATATATCCCCTGAATCTCTCTCAATACCCCCTGTTTTTCCTATATACCCCCTGAAATTCTCTGTATACCACCTGTTTTTCCTATATACCCCCTGAATCTCTCTCTATACCCCCTGCTTTTCCTATATAGCCCCTGAATCTCTCTCTATACCCCCTGTTTTTCCTATATACCCCCTGAATCTCTTTCTATACTCCCTGTCCTCTCTATATACCTACATCTCTATATACCCTGTCCTCTGTATATACCTGTATCTCTATATACCCCTGACCTCTCTGTATACCTGCATCTCTCTCTCTCTCTCTCGTCAGACTGAGGAATGAATGTACCACAGGGGAAAACAATGGTAATGGCCCATGAAAGGGGGTGTGACCAGCAAATAGCCATATTAAAATCTGCCACAGCAAGTGAAGCCCACCACGAATGCCACTGGAATCCTGGTGGTACAGTCCTACACAGCCTATCGCCTCCACACTAATGCATGATAATCTATAACTCCATACTAGCTCCTGGCATCCTTAAACCTTCCAAATACTGTCTGAACTGACACACAAAACTATGGTACAATTATAGACCCATAATTCCTGACACCCCATCGCTCACCATGCTGACAAGCCCAAGTAACTTACAGGTACCTCTATACCCTCACTTCCCAACAATAACAACTAATTAACCCATGTACACCCATATTATTGGCTGAATCACACAGCAATCCTTGTAAACTCTGTACCCCTATAAATTCCTTGTAGCCACTACATATTATGGTTGACACTGCTGTCCCACACCAGGCAGCACTTACCTCTACTTTAGACATCAGTGTGTTTGACAAAGCTCCACCACATCCCAGGCTTCTCTGTTACCCACAGCACAGCCACATTTCCCAGGATCCTGAACCCAGGGGCGGAACTAGACTTTGTTAGTCACGCCCCCTTTAGTCTGATTAGCCCCCTGGTCGCAATTGGCCACGCCCCTTTGGCCGGCATCTATTCTTTACATTTTAAAGTATTTGCTTCTGCTGCTAGGGGGGCGATTGCCTCCCCCCCTTGGATCTTCCACTACCTGAACCCCTCCACACCACAGGCTGAGCACATGGGCAGCAGAGGGTGTGCTGTCTGTCACTCTGGGTATCAGAGTTCATTGCTAACTGTGTAGCCTCACCCTGCAAAAACCTAATGTTTGAAAACTGTTAAAACGTATTCTTTTGGGATCCTGCCTTTAAAGTCATGCTGTTAAGGCCAAACGTGGTGATAAAATTGGACTTTGAAGTGGTCATACTTTGGCCGTGTAAAATCAGGTAAACGTATCAATATAAATAAGTCACTTTCTACGCTGTGCTCCTCAGTAACAGTCTGCCTGGTCCTCCATGCTGCATGATATTACACATGCCTTATGCACAATATAATCTATAACATTATGCCCCCTGCCCCCCCCTCCCCCCCCCCTGCACGAGTCGCGGGACGGCGGAGCCGCGAGTCTGGGGAGGGGCCACAATTTTTTTTATATATTTTTTTTACTATGTGCCACAAAGGGGAAAGTAGCGGGCGGCTGCTGCGCCCCCTCGGGCTTGCGCCCTGGGCGACGGCACCGCCCGCACCACCCTAGTTACGGCTCTGAGCGTGCTGTACGAATGAAGTCTGAGAGATGATGATGTCTGTAAAAATTTCCAATGAGTTCACAGCCAGGAATCAGAGATCAGTACTGCACCATCTCTAGTTCCAACAGATCAGGAACCAGAGAGCAGCCAAATACAAGGCAAGAAATCAGGACCCAGAGTGCAGCTGAATACAATGGCAGGGATCAGGAACCAGAGTGTAGCCGAATACAATGCTAGGGACCAGGAATCAGAGTGGAGCTGAATTTAATGCCAGGAACCAGAGTGCAGCTGAATACAATGTCAGGGACCAGGGACCAGACTGCAGCTGAATACAATGCCAGGGACCAGGAACCAGAGTGCAGCTGAATACAATGCCAGGGATTAGGGAGCAGAGTGCTGCTGAATACAATGCCAGGGACCAGGGACCAGACTGCAGCTAAATATACAATGCCAGGGACCAGGAACCAGAGTGCAGCTGAATACAATGCCAGGGATTAGGGAGCAGAGTGCTGCTGAATACAATGCCAGGGACCAGGGACCAGACTGCAGCTGAATACAATGTTAGGGACCAGGAACCAGAGTGCAGCTGAATACAATGACAGGGTTCAGGAACCAGAGTGCAGCTGAATACAATGGCAGGGATCAGGGACCAGACTGCAGCTGAATACAATGCTAAGGACCAGGAACCAGACTGCAGCTGAATACAATGCCAGGGATCAAGAACCAGAGTGCAGCTGAATACAATGGCAGGGACCAGGAACCAGAGTGCAGCTGAATACAATGCTAGGAATCAGGAACCAGAGAGTACAGCAACCAGTAAGCTTGCACATAACACTGTCACTGGCAAAGGTATGCAGGCAGGAGAGGTCTTAAATAGTGCAGCTCACCAATCAGCTATCAGAAGAAGGCACACATGCACTGCAACTAAGTACTAATTAAAAGCAAAGCTGCGGGAAACAACCAGCTAATTCTTAACATAAATAATGTCAAAGCAATATATTTTTCATATGAGGTTAGAATTATCAAATTTTAGGACTTGGCAAAAGCTAGACAATTATTTATTATGTCCTGATGCGCAATAAATACTGATCTGAAAGAGGGTGTACTTTCTTTTACACATGACTGTACATATGATACACACAGAAATCCGCTGTGACGTTTAATATTTATATAATTTACTGAGAGGATTTCTGTGATCATATAATAGCCGGAGGCTGCAGCTTTATACTGGTCACATAAATGAGTATAACGATTCTCAAAAGCTGATCTCTGATTCCTTCAGGTGTCCTCCCACATATTCCTTCTCCTTTCCAGGCACTTATCCAGGGCAGGTGAGCATAGATGTGTGTATCTCTGGTGAGGGTTTCCAATCAATAATGCATGAATCAATTTTATTATACATTATTATATATTGGAAATGTGTCTGGCATGGATAATACCACCTTGATTCTCTTTTGTTTGATTATTGACCTCCGGTCTGGTCTGGTGAGAGTAGGGATATGTGTAGATAGGCTTCTATTATCATGATGCTCTCATCTTCATCTGGAGGCCTGGATTAGAAGAAAAGTCTGATATATCTACATAACATTGATCAGAGCATCAAACTACCTTCAGCCAGTCATATTATGTGCTAGGATTGACTTGAATGTACATCTTGTCTAAGCTGCCACCAGGAAGGGAAAGTCAATGTGATTGTTTAGACAGCAGTAAATGAACGTCAGTCTTTATCTGGGTGGTAAGAACATACTTTTTTGTCCGACCACTCACTAAAACTCTGATTTCCTTTTAAATCTACCCATAATCTTACCCAAAAGGAAGGGCTGGTAGGAAAGAGATGGTAGGGCAGTCAGTCTGACGATGAATGAACAGCTAATTCTATACAGATACATGTTTGAACTAGAGATGCTCAGGCTCGGTTCCTCGAGAACCGAACACACCCGAACTTAGGGGATCCAAGTACCATGCCGAGCTGGCTCAGTACTTTCGCGCACCCTCGGAATCGAAAACGAGGCAAAACGTCATCGTTACGTCGTCAGATCTTGGACCTCGCGATTTTTGGATTCCTTTTTAAGATCCAACATAACGGTGGATGGGAGGGAGGGCGGGCCCAAAGACAATTACTGGGGGAGAGGGAGGGCGGGTCCAAGGACAATTCCTGGGAGGGAGGGCATGGCCCAAGGACAATTCCATCTTGCACCACTTTTCTTTTCTGCCACTGCTGTGTGCCAATGTGTCCTAGATGTGCTGGGAACTGCTGTGTGTTTGTGTCATTGCTCTGTCGCTTACCATCCAGCCAGGTCGCTGCAGTATTTGTCCGAAAGTGTATGGAAATAATATTGTGATCTGTGAGGTGGTCAAAATTGACTGCAAATGACTTGAAATTAGTGTTATTCAGGTTAATAATAATGTAGGATCAAAAAAAGAGCAAAATTATGTGATTTTAGCATATTTTAGGATTTTTTTCTAAAGAATCCAAAACCAAAACACACGAGGGCGGTTTTGCCAAAACCAAAACCAAAACACGAAGCTAATCCAGATCCAAAACCAAAACCAGTTCACGGGGGTCAGTGAGCATCTCTAGTTTGAACTTGATTTCAAGAATTAAGTAAACTTTTATGAAAGGAAATACCTAAAATAATGTTTTGGTTTTTTTTGCTTATATGTCAATTCCCAGGATTAGTAGCAGCACAATGGTCAGCATTGCAGCCTAGTAACACCATCTTTATCATCATCATTATCATCATTTATTTATATAGCACCAACATATTACGTATCGCTTTACAATTCGGGACAAACACAGTAAAACAGACAAAGAGGTGAGAAGGCCCTGCTCGAAAGCTTACAGTCTATGGGACAATAGATACTTAGATACAGAGCATAAGGGTTAGCATTGCAAACTAGTAACACAATGGTTAGCAGTGTAGTCTAGTAGTACAATGGTTAGCAGTGTAGTCTAGTAGTACATTGGTTAGCAGTGTAGTCTAGTAGTACAATGGTTAGCAGTGTAGTCTAGTAGTGCAATGGTTAGCAGTGTAGTCTAGTAGTGCAATGGTTAGCAGTGTAGTCTAGTAGCACATTGGTTAGCAGTGTAGTCTAGTAGTAAAATGGTTAGCAGTGTAGTCTAGTAGTACAATGGTTAGCAGTGTAGTCTAGTAGTACATTGGTTAGCAGTGTAGTCTAGTAGCACATTGGTTAGCAGTGTAGTCTAGTAACACAATGGTTAGCAGTGTAGTCTAGTAGTGCAATGGTTAGCAGTGTAGTCTAGTAGTACATTGGTTAGCAGTGTAGTCTAGTAGTACAATGGTTAGCAGTGTAGTCTAGTAGTACAATGGTTAGCAGTGTAGTCTAGTAGTACATTGGTTAGCAGTGTAGTCTAGTAGTGCAATGGTTAGCAGTGTAGTCTAGTAGTGCAATGGTTAGCAGTGTAGTCTAGTAGTGCAATGGTTAGCAGTGTAGTCTAGTAGCACATTGGTTAGCAGTGTAGTCTAGTAGTACAATGGTTAGCAGTGTAGTCTAGTAGTACAATGGTTAGCAGTGTAGTCTAGTAGTACATTGGTTAGCAGTGTAGTCTAGTAGTACATTGGTTTGCAGTGTAGTCTAGTAACACAATGGTTAGCAGTGTAGTCTAGTAGTACATTGGTTTGCAGTGTAGTCTAGTAACACAATGGTTAGCAGGGTAGTCTAGTAGCACAATGGTTAGCATTTCAGCCTTGTAGCACAGTGGTTAGCATTGCACACTAGAAACACAATGGTTAGCAGTGCAGTCTAGTAGTACAATGGTTAGCAGTGTAGTCTAGTAGCACAGTGGTTAGCATTGCAGTCTAGTAGCACAATGGTTAGCATTTCAGCCAAATGGGGTTCATCCTAGTAGAATCATTAGTTTATGGCTACATTGGCCCTGATGTGTATGTTCATTTGTCTGTAGTAGAGAAAATAGATTATAAGGTCCAGAGTGTCAGGGACTGATGTGCCTGAACGATGGCCTCTGATTGCATAGAACAGCATAGTATCCTGGTGCTATATTAGTAAAAGGATAATAATTGTGCTTATAGCACTTCTGTGTAAAAGATTCCCAACATTTCTCACAGTTTGACCTTTTGACGATACTTTTGAAGATACTCAACAGTCACATTTCTAGGGGAGACAGTGAGTTTGTTTGTAAAGAGCTGGCAGCCGTGAGTGGCCCTTGGTGGCTCTTTCTGCTCAGTGCTGTGCCTGCCATGCCCCAAGGTGAATCACTTTCCGACAGAATCTCTGACTGCTTTGCAGCCTCTCACTACAGATGCCCCCTGCCACTGACAGCCCACCTCCTGGCGCTTGGAGCACAAGCACGGCACCATAGGAATTGAGATTTGACAGACCCGGCAACATTTTTCCAATCTTCAACTGTCCGGTTTTGGTGAGCCTGTGCCCACTGTAACCTCAGTTTCCTGTTCTTAGCTGACAGGAGTTTAACCCGATGCGGCCTTCTGCTGCTGCAGCCCACCCATTCTGGTATTTGTTCTGAACAACAACTGAACCTCTTGACCATGTCTGCATGCTTTTATGCATTGAGTTGCTGCCACATGATTGGCTGATAAGATATTTGCATTAACGAGCAGGTGTACAGGTGTACTTAATGAAGTGGCCACTGAGAGTGTAAACATCGAAGGGCATACTAATTTTCCTTGTGAAGTCTACAACTTATATGAAACGCGTAGGGTTTTGGTTATGCAGAAGGAGATAAGACATTGCTGAGTATTTGCCACCCAGGACTCCAGACACAGGGAAGCATAAAATACCATTTATGGACCGACATTGAATTCAGCATCTGAGATAAGCTGGTTTTCTAGTATTTTAATGTACAAATTCCTATTTCTTGTACCAATAGACATGTCTTTTTTTATCAATACAACACCATATACTATTTATTTCTGTTCCACTTTGACATTCCATATAGAAGGATTATAATTAATGGAAAGTCTACCACTGATTTCAGATAAGCACGGATATATTATCAATCTGGTCCGTGTTCACCAGTCTGTGTGACATTGATATATTATACAATAATACTATAGCACTATATACTATATAGCACTATATAGATGCCATGGTTTCCATTTTTTGCTTTCTGTTTAAATGTTGATATGAATGTATTTCTTTATACGCCCATTACGATAAACCATATGGGATATGGGAAACTGTTTGTGTGCCTTTAGACTTTTCAAGGTTCTCCATAGCCTAATATTTGGGAATACCCCCCATAATCCCTATGACATCTAGGC
Source organism: Mixophyes fleayi (assembly GCF_038048845.1). Taxonomy (NCBI): domain Eukaryota; kingdom Metazoa; phylum Chordata; class Amphibia; order Anura; family Limnodynastidae; genus Mixophyes; species Mixophyes fleayi. Next base: position 443,508,515 of record NC_134402.1, on the reverse strand, counting down.
ATTTCCCAGGAAAGGTATGGTAACTCTCAGTGTCTCCCAATTTCATCAGTATGAATCTCCAAGATAGTACTGAAAGCCGTACTAAAAATGTCAAAATAATAAACAGATCTTTCATGAAATGCTGCATGATTTTCATAAAGTCAAAGTGGTTGGGAGGGATTGTCATAACACATTCAATACTCGCCATTAGAACCCCTCCTCGTACCTCTGGTGATAATCTCTTCCCCAAAACCAGCTTTATTTCACTTATGTATCTTCCTGGTGAGAAGTTCCCAGGTACGACATTGGTGTAACCAATTAAATTTTTTTTTATCAAGAGCTAGAAATCACTATAATTATAATATGTCAATACTCTTAAGCACCACCAAATGCTGCTGTAAAGGGACAGTGCCAATCCCAACATATTAATTGCTAAAAAACAAAATAAACCAAATAGGGGGTTCATAAGAGAATTGATTGATCAAATAATTAGAAGTTATTTCATCTCTATTAAATCAAGGTAGACCAGAAAAAAATTGTTATGATCTTAAATATTATCTCTTTTATTACTAAAAATCATAAAATACCACAGAATCTTACAAAATTAATAGTAATAATAGAAAAAAAGTTAATAAAAGGCAGACAGCAAATTAGTGAATAATTAATTAATTAATCAAACTCATAAAAATGGCAATACTCATTATACTAGAATTCTAGCTATTAAATACACAATAACCAGTGAGTTACAGGTACGTCTACCATAAACTCGATAACATTAAACACATTTCATTCTGTCCAGCCATAGAATGCAGCATTCAATATATCAAAAAAGCATCTCTAAAGGTGAAAAAAAATGTTGTCCGGATCCTTATATATATTTGTTTCAGAACAGTTTTCCAATAGTAGGAGGTAATTGAGCACGGCTGATTAATTCAATACTTATTCCATCATCTCTTGTGAGACAAGTATATTATTTGATATGAAAAAGTGTCCTTGGATTTAGCGAGCCTAAGATTCATCAATCAAATACAGGATATATAGGATAAAGCAAAAAGAAACGTTACCACTGTTTCTGTCGGCTCTATGACAGCAGCTGTGTCCATAGGAACCAATGAAACATCACAATATTTCCATGAACTTAGTTCCTCCAATGATGGTAATGAGAAAACATTTAGGTTATTCAGATTACTACACCAAAGTGCCGGACTTCACATTTATTGACGCGTTTCGTCTGCTCTTTGCAGACTTTCTCAAAGACTCTTAGTAAAACATCAGCAAAAACATCTTTATAAAGGCTAGAAGCTTTTCATTCATTGGTAAGACAAACATGCGCCCTAATTAGTCTTGCGTATTAAAACTTAGTGGTATATAAAACTCCTAATAATGCACCAATATCTCATCTCTTAAAAACAGTTCAGAAAACATCTCTAAGACAAAAACTGTAATTAGATAAAATAGACCTTTTTTCCAAAGTCTTAGATATAGCTATTCTGTGGTTTGTATTTAACAATAAAATATAATGAATAACTTTATCTAGCCCTACACAAATGTTATCTATTAGAAATAAGAATTTCCCATTTTTTCCTCAATAATAAAAGTATGTAAACTATAATTACTAGAAAATAATAATAATGCAAAATAAAGAATTAGACAGCAGTAGATAAAGAACATAAATAATAAAGGCAGAAAAAGGAAAATTCCAACAGGTATAACTTATATATCTAGATCTATCCAATCATCTACATTTATCTATCGTTACTGGAGTACTTAGCTACCCCCCACTAGTCATAGTTTAAATTACTAAATTTCATCTCTGATGATATAAAAATAAAATAATAATAATATTAAAAATTGGAAAAAATAAAATAAAATAAAAGCAATTACTGAAAATAATACATTGAAATCTATATATTCAGTATCTATGTCTATACCCCATCAAACATAAACATATATCTGTGTCAATCTATCTTATCTTTTATTTCATAGATACCAATAATTACATTTGAGTGTTTCATTTAAACCTTTTGGAGAAAGTGTTTGTAGTTTAAATATCCATGACGCTTCATCCCGGCAGAGATTTTTAAACCTATCTCCAAAACCAAATTCTTCAACCCCAGTCACTTTAAGACTCAGAAGATTACCCCCATGCAGAAAATGTCTTCACACTGTGTGTTAGAAGGCCTTTCTTAATATTTAAAGTGATTATAAGTATAATGAAGATATGAACTGGAATCAATTGGTTTGTTGAAATTAGTTGACATAATTTTGCTGTCACACACCGAGAGGGTTATATGACGGAAATTAACCGAGTGATAACTGAATTGGTGAGTAAACTTTAAGTTAAAAGGATTATTGTTAAGAAAATAAACAAGCTTGAGTGTTAAATCAAACCCTGATCACAAATAATGAACAAATCATTAATATAATGACAATGGAAGACCAGTTTATCTGCAAACACCCCCCCCCCCACACACACAGGAAGCTCTCCTTGAAATCACCCATATAGAGATTGGCATAGCTCAGGGCAAACCTGTTCCCCATGGCCGTCCCTATCACCTGTAAATAAAAAGTGAAATAAAACAAAAAATAATTGTGTGTAAGAATGAAGTGAATTGCTTCTAAGAGAAATTGACACTGATCCCTTGAGATGTCCCTAGCTCTTTCTAATATATTTTTAATGCCCTCAATGCCAGCTGAATGTGCAATGTTAGTATAGAGGGCTTGAACGTCTAGGGTTAAAAACACATGATGTGGACGCCAAGAAATTCCCTCTATTAGTTGTAAAACATGCATTGTGTCCCTAATATAGGACTTTAGTGAAACAACATATTTGTGAAAAAAGTGATCAACATAAAAAGAAAGATTGCAAGTTAATGAACCGATACCCGAAATAATAGGATGTCCTGGTGTAAGTGACTTGTGTATTTTGGGCAAATAATCAAAAACAGGTGTGATAAGGTGTTGTGTGCACTTAAAACCATACTTTCCTTGGTAATGATCCCCTTGTAAGAACAGCGTCTAACATTAATTTAAATGCTATTTGGAAAATTTGAGGGTACAATTAAAGGTAGTATTAAGCCACCAATGCTGTCTTGGACTGCAGCTTCAGAATACAATAGGAGCAGATTCTGTAATGCCTAAATTATGGGCCTGATTCACCGAGGAACGTATCTGCCGATTTTGTGCGTGTCGTATGCAAAATGATTTTGCGCATGTCCAGAACCCAGGTCATACGCAACCAAACTCAGCAACGATCGCTGCATCTTCATACGCAAAGCAAACTTACAACAGCCTACGATTTCTGGGAGGGAATGGGGCAGCGAAGGGGTGTTCGCCCGCAATCAATGGACAATACAGACGTACCAAACTCGAGCGCGCGCAGCAGTGTCCAGATCAAGCTTTGGGCATCTCAAACTTACTTGTATTTCTGCCGTATCTCTTGCTACAGGGCTAGTCTTAGCCCTGATCAGTAGTGAGGACAGTCTTGTATGCATGCTATAACATGTGTTTGCAATCAGGAGCAACTATAAAAATACATTCATAACATCCTAATAAATGTATTTCGTGGACCAAAAAAAAAATTTTTTTTTAAAGTGTTTTGTCATTAATGCCTATATTATTAACAGGTGACATTAATTAAAAAAAAAATTCTGTGTGTTCTTTTTACGAATGTATATTCCACATAGTTGTTGGTCGTATCCTGCAGTGTCCTGTGTACTAGAGCAGAACGGGCCCACACCCGAAATCAGCAGCGCACGTATCTTCAGATCCGTCCCTTGTTGATTTGGAAGTGCGCAGAGCCGATTTATGTGCATGTTGCGCTCAGTATGAGTGGCCCTATAAATGTATTTATTTCCATATCATTTGGACACTGTCATCCCTACAATAAATTCTACAAATGTGCCATACGGAATTCCCACATACAATGCAGAATTAAAATTCATATTGTGTCTAGTTTCAGCAGGTCTAACTTCACCTCTGATCATAGACTGACTTTCCTGTGTGATACATTGTTGCAGTTTCCTGTGTTCCGTCTATCTTGCTGCCCTCTCCTCTGATTGTCACACAGAAAAGATCAAGGCACCCGCAATATTCTCACTGACACTAAGCAGGGAGTAATGTCTGTCTACATAGGCTCTTTTCATCACCCCGGCGTGATATTTTGTGACATAAACCAACCTTAATAAAACCCGTTCTTACATATTAAAATTTCCTCCTCAGATATGTAATCACAACCGATAGTACTAGAATCCAACATAAAATAATGAAATCTGTAACTAAAATATATATTTTTTTTGTCTGCAATTTGTATCTTTTGATTCACTGTCCTCGGCTGATCTTCTGAACAGCAGAAATATCACAATGGCTAAATAGATTTTTTGGGGAAGCTTCTTTGTTTTTCATCATCATCATCATCATCATCATCATTTATTTATATAGCGCCACTGATTCCGCAGCGCTGTACAGAGAACTCATTCACATCAGTCCCTGCCCCATTGGAGCTTACAGTCTAAATTCCCTAATACACACACAGACAGAGAGATAGACAGAAAGAAACTAAGGGCAATTTAATAGCAGCCAATTAACCTACCAGTATGTTTTTGGTGTGTGGGGGGAAACCGGAGCACCCGGAGGAAACCCACGCAAACAAGGGGAGAACATGCAAACTCCACACAGATAAGGGCATGGTTGGGAATCAAACTCATGACCCCAGCGCTGTGAGGTGGAAGTGCTAACCACTAGGCCAGAATATATATAATATTGCAGTGCTTCTTCTTTTTCTCCACAATTTAGCTGATTTATTTTCTGTGCATGCAACTAACTTTTTCTCACATTAGGACTATAGATAATATTGCATACATGCCAACTCTCCCAGAATGTCTGGGAGACTCCCGAAATTCGGGTAGGTCTCCCGGACTCCCGGGAGAGCAGGCAAGTATCCCGCAAACGGCGACTTGAATGGGTCACATTGACCATAATACCAAGTGGACTCAGAGTTTCAAAAGGCAACAAAAGCCATGTTTCCATCACTCCACTCCCTACAAAGCAGTCGTTCTAGATTTGCCACATTACACAATTCTACACATAGGATCAGACGATATATTTATAACCCCTTCAATCGGGGATATTTCCTCTCAAGTCTGGACTGTCCCCCTTTAATCGGGACAGTTGGGAGACATATTCTTGGGACCAATGTCGTGCTGTTGGCCCTGCTTCTATCACCTCTGCAGCAATAATTGTTACTATATATAGCTTCATTGCCTGTTCTTTCAGTAGCATAAATTATTCCCTCAATTTACTAAATGATCACAGAAAAATCCTGTTCATGTAGTTGTTGTTTGCATCTTTTCCTTCTACTTTTAAGAAACATGTCAGAAGATTTAGCTTCTAAAAAGTACATGACAAATGTCAGCGCCATCTTAACAGCATTACTGGCCTCCGGACAAAGCAGGGCACCGGGGACCGACCTACAGAACCACTCACCCACTTATGTACAATTAGTACATGTACATTGTTTTCTTCAAGGTCAAGATATGTATTCTCAACAGCAAGATCACATGTACAGATAACAGCTTGTACTGAGGTGATTAGTCGAAACGTTTTAATAAAGAGGGTTTGAAGGTTCTGAATAAATCTCCTGGTATAATGTACTGAAAAGTTGGCAAGCCTATGGGGCCCCTATGTTCGTGGGGCCCCCTGGCAACTGCCCAGCGTGCCCGTGCATTAAGACAGCCCTGACGGATGTCTCCCATGTTAATTGCATTATTTCCAAGCATTCTACAGATGCGTTCATGGTTTGTGTTTTTAAATCAAACCGTAAAAGGGCAGCAGAACAACATTCTACAAACAGTAATTAATTCTTCTTCATTTATTTAACAGATTGAAACGTGGCTTTGCAGAACAGTAGAAACGATTTGAAGTGCCAAGGATAAGTATAAAGAATGTAAAATAATAGTTTGAAAGGGCAGCACAGTGGCCTAGTGGTTAGCACTTCTGCCTCACAGCACTGGGGTCATGAGTTCGATTCCCATGGCCTTATCTGTGTGGAGTTTGTATGGTCTCCCCGTGTTTGCGTGGGTTTCCTCCAGGTGCTCCGGTTTCCCCCACACTCCAAAAACATACTGGTAGGTTAATTGACTGCAATCAAAATTGACCCTAGTCTCTCCCTCTCTCTCTGTCTGTCTGTGTGTGAGTGTATGCAGGGCCATCTTAACAACATTTTGGGCCCCCGGGCAAAGCAGTGCACCGGGGACCCTATATATACATATATATATATATATATATAAAAAAAAAAAAGTGATTTTATATATATATATGGGCCCTGCAGCCCAGGAGGGCCCGTCGGAGGCAGCACAAAAAAAAAACCTGAAAAAAAAAAGAAGAAAATACTTACGTTGCGGTCTGCTGGCGATCCGGCTCCCTCCCTGGTCTCCTCCTCCTCCATTGCGCTCCACAATGGATGTCGGGCAGGCGTGATGATGTCACGCCCGACATGCACTGCGAGACAGCCCTGAGTGTATGTATGATAGGGAATTTAGACTGTAAGCTCCAATGGGGCAGGGACTGATGTGAATGAGTTCTCAGTACAGCGCTGCAGAATTAGTGGCGCTATATAAATAAATGATGATGATGAAGGGTTATTAGTCATTTACAAAAGGACTTTCAGGACCACCGGATTTACTAAAGACCAAACTGCCTGTAAAACCATTGAAAAGCTCAGTTTAACTGAGCACTTTGCAAATCGCCTTCCCGGTTTTTAACCTGATGGAATAACAAATAGTCAGATTTAATAAGCTGCAGTTTGACAAGCCGCCGGGAAAACAGCCGAAACGATAGAGGTGTTTGTAAAAGACGAGATAGCTCAAACTGCATGCTGTTACATCTTGTCAACCACAGCATAAGAGGAGCCACACTTGACTTAGGAATTATGGGGACAATCGTTATTTATTGATTAAGGGGCTAACTTAATTTATAATTAACTTATTGGGCAATTATTATTCTCTTATTATATTAAGAGGACAATATTATTGCATTATTATATTATGGGGGCAATATGTAGTTCCACATGTGTGCATCATAAATAACTATTGCCCCCATTAGCAATCAAATAGCATTGCCACCATAATATAATACAATAATATTGCCCTCTTAATATAATGGAAAATAAAATTTGCCCGCATAACTTAATTATAAATTAATTTTGCCCCTTAATTAATAAATAATGATTGCCCCATAGTCCATAAGTCAGAGTTGCCTAATCTTAGGTTCTGAATGGCAAGATAGCTCAAACAGCAGGTATACAGCGAATCACAGAATTTCCTCCACACTTTGAACACGTGGGGGGTTTCTATTAACCAAATAAATAAGCATGCTGTTTACCTGCTGTGAAATCATTGAGATGGAGACAGTTTTTCCGTAGGGAACATTGTGTTCGTCATCAATTCATATTACTATTTCAAAATGGAGGTAAATTGAGTTTCTTCAGTAAACAGAGGGCCCTAAATGTCCTAGGCAACATTATCTAACCAGCGGGTCACCAGATGGTATTCCTGTTCCAATCACAATTTAAAGTCTTAAAACAGAACTGTAAAACGATACATAATATGATGGCGCTCTCTCTCTCTCTTTGTGTATGTATGTATATATATATATATATATATATATATATATATATACACACACATATATAATAATTAGTCTGCTCAGAGAAATGTTTTCTAAGTACTGCTACCCAGCTGTAGAACACATAAGGCCTGATTCATTAAGGAAGGTAGAGCAAAAAAAGGAGTAACTTTGAACCTTGGCAAAAACATGTTGCATTGGAGGGGAGGTAAATTTAAAATGTGAGGACAGATTTATAGTTGGGGTACAGGGGCGCACGGAGGATTTTTCGGGGGGGTTTCCTCCGCCCCCCGAAAAAAAATATCATAGAAATCTGCCGCAAATGCGCGTGTCGTTTCGGCTGGATTGTAGTATACAGCAGCCGCGGCGCTGTCTAAGAAGCGTCCGAGGCTGCTGTATACTACAGTGCCGATATGTAGGGCACTTTTTAGCGGAGGGGGGGGGGGTTTCTGGAGACCCAGAAAGCCCCCCTGCGTGCGCTACTGGGGTAGGGCATGTCCTAAATCAGCTGTAAATTTCACTGTACAAATAAAGCTATCAAGTATTTGTGTGCTACATGAAAATATGGCCAGTATTTATCTTATGTGCAAAATAATAAACTAATTTGCACCCCTTGCAGCGTAACATGGTTTATTTAAAGGAGAAAACTTACCCATTTTTTTGTCTTACTTTCCTTAATGAATCATGCCCATAGACTTCCATGTCTGGGACCTGTCCCTACAGCCACCAACACCTGAAATCCAGGAGATGTAGGAGAAGTATAGATTACTGCAGGATTGTATAGTTGTCGGTGGAGCTAACTGGATGACTATAGCAGCCATCAGATCAGTCCCATCAGATAATATTCCATATTATAGTTTACACTTCTCCTGGGGCCTGATTCATTAAGGATCTTAAATTAAGAAGTATCTTATTTAAGTCTCCTGGACAAAACCATGTTACAATGCAAGGGGTGCAAATTAGTTTTCTGTTTTGCACATAAATAAATACTGACTGTTTTTTCATGTAGCACACACATATCAACTTTAAATTTCAGTGTACAAATAAGCTATCAAGTATTTGTGTGCTACATGAAAAAACAGTATTTAACTTATGTGCAAAACAGAAAACTAGTTTTCACCCCTTGCATTGTAACATGGTTTTGTCCAGGAGACTTAAATAAGATACTTCTTAATTTAAGAGCCTTAATGAATCAAGCCCCTGGTTATCAGCCAGGGAGAGGCGACGATTACAGACACCAACAGAGATTGGTATCTCTTGGACAGTATTTGTTCTGGAAATGAGACCTTTCTACTTTGTACTTATACATTTAAAAGCTCTGCTATCAGTATGTATATAGTCACTGTGTTGGTTAGTTAGATAAATGTTAGCATAATAACACTTTATCTAGTCTCTAGAATCATTGGCTGTGGACATGGCTCTACAAAGACAAGTCTTAGGGCTAGATTTACTAAACTGCTGGTTTGAAAAGGTGGAGGTGTTGCCTATAGCAACCAATCAGATTCTAGCTGTCATTCTGTAGAATGCACTAAATAAACGATAACTAGAATCTGATTGGTTGCTATAGGCAACATCTCCACTTTTTCAAACCCGCTGTTTACCCCTTAGTGTCTTATGATTAGTGCCTTTGATCACACAAGAATATCAATAATTCCAGCATAGTGTGCTGGCTTAGTGGTTAGAACTTCTGCCTTACAGGGCAAGGGTCGTGAGTTTGATTCCTGACAATAGTCTTACAATGGTTTGTATGTTCTCCCTGTGTTTGTGTGGGTTTCCAAAAACATACTGGTAGGTTAATTGACTGCTATTAAATTGACCTTAGTCTCTCTCGGTCTGTGTGTGTATGTTGGAGAATTTAGACTGTAAGCTCCAAAGTATGCAAAAAACCTAGAAGTGCCAGTGATATCAGGCCCGTGGCTCAATATATCATCCAGCATAGCAGCAGTCATTATTATGTCCAGAAAATGTCCAGCAGTAGTAATATGCCTGGCAGTAATATTACCCATTCAGGTGCCACCTATTCCTGTGTTGAGGTCCTGCCCTCCCCACGTTGCCCAAGTAGGGCTCAGTGACTCTCATGCTATGGGGGTTATTCGATTTTCAGCAAGATTTTTTTTGAGGTTTTTTTTAAATGCTAAAATGTTTTTTTTATCATTGTCGAGCGGTGTAACTTTACCCGCGATTCAATTCCATTTTTAACTCACAGTTTATTTTCATGAAACGGTCCTCTCGCGGTCCAGTAGAAGGTCTATTGAAAGTATAGGGTGTGCGAGAGGCAGCCGCGTTAAAAGTTATTCAATTGTTATTTAATTCGGCGCGTTAAACAGGCTAATTTTTAAACTTATGTTTATCACTAATGCATAACTTGTGTAAGTTGATTTTCTTGTGAAAAAAATAATGAAATAAAATAAACATAAAAAATAAAATAAATAAAATCACTAATTAATTATATTTATGTATGTTTTTGGTACAAATATGAATGTAGCAATTGTGTTTTGACTAGAGATGAGCGCACTCGGATTTCTGAAATCCGAGCCCACCCGAACGTTGCCGATCCGAGTCGGATCCGAGACAGATCCGGGTATTGGCGCCAAATTCAAATCTGAAACTGAGGCTCTGACTCATAATCCCGTTGTCGGATCTCGCGATACTCAGATCCTATAAATTCCCTGCTAGTCGCCGCCATCTTCACTCGGGCATTGATCAGGGTAGAGGGAGGGTGTGTTAGGTGGTCCTCTGTCCTGGTAGATCTCGTGCTGTGCTGTTTAGTTCTGTGCTGTGCTGTTTAGTTCTGTGCTGTGCTGTGCTGTGTTCTGCAGTATCAGTCCAGTGGTGCTGTGTGCTGTGCTCTGTCCTTCTGAGGTCAGTGGTGCTGCTGGGTCCTGTGCTGTGTCCTGTTCAGTCCAGTGGTGCTGTGTCCTGTGCTCTGTGCTTCTAAGGGCATAGTTATTTCCCCAATATTCCCCTGTGTTTAAAAAAATAAAAAAAAGTTATTTAAAAAAATACCAAAAACTAATTTAATATATTTTAATTACCACAAAATTTGCACAACCAATCCTGCAGTATAAGCCCATTGGTACTGCAATATTACCAAGTTCACACATTCAGCAGTAAAAGTCCAGTGGTACTGCAATATTACAAAGTTCACACATTCTGCAGTATCAGTCCAGTGGTGCTGTGTCCTGTGCTCTGTCCTGCTGAGTTCCGTAGTGCTGCTGGGTCCTGTGCCGTGTCCTGTTCAGTCCAGTGGTGCTGTGTCCTGTGCTCTGTGCTTCTAAGGGCATAGTTATTTCCCCATTATTCCCAAGTTTTTAAAAAATAAAAAAAAAGTAAAAAAAAATTAAAAATTAAAAATTAAAAAAAAAAAAATATAATTATAACCAAATTTGCAAAACCAATCCAGCAGTATAAGTCCATTGGTACTGCAATATTACAAAGTTCACACATTCTGCAGTATCAGTCCAGTGGTGCTGTGTCCTGTGCTCTGTCCTGCTGAGTTCCGTAGTGCTGCTGGGTCCTGTGCCGTGTCCTGTTCAGTCCAGTGGTGCTGTGTCCTGTGCTCTGTGCTTCTAAGGGCATAGTTATTTCCCCATTATTCCCAAGTTTTTAAAAAATAAAAAAAAGTAAAAAAAAATTAAAAATTAAAAATTAAAAAAAATATATATAATTATAACCAAATTTGCAAAACCAATCCAGCAGTATAAGTCCATTGGTGCTGCAATATTACCAAGTTCACACATTCTGCAGTATCTTGTGCTACATATAATGGAGACCAAAAATTTGGAGGATAAAGTAGGGAAAGATCAAGACCCACTTCCTCCTAATGCTGAAGCTGCTGCCACTAGTCATGACATAAACGATGAAATGCCATCAACGTCGTCTTCCAAGCCCGATGCCCAATCTCGTAGTACCGGGCATGTAAAATCCAAAAAGCCCAAGTTAAGAAAAAGTAGCAAAAAGAGAAACTTAAAATCATCTGAGGAGAAACGTAAAGTTGCCAATATGCCATTTACGACACGGAGTGGCAAGGAACGGCTTAGGCCCTGGCCCGTGTTCATGACTAGTGGTTCAGCTTCACCCACGGATCTTAGCCCTCCTCCTCCTCCCCCCCCCCTACAAAAAATTGAAGAGAGTTATGCTGTCAGCAACAAAACAGCAAACAACTCTGCCTTCTAAAGAGAAATTATCACAAATCCACAAGGCGAGTCCAAGGATGTTGGTGGTTGTCAAGCCTGACCTTCCCATCACTGTACGGGAAGAGGTGGCTCGGGAGGAGGCTATTGATGATGTAGCTGGCGCTGTGGAGGAACTTGATGATGAGGATGGTGATGTGGTTATTGTAAATGAGGCACCAGGGGGGGAAACAGCTGATGTCCATGGGATGAAAAAGCCCATCGTCATGCCTGGTCAGAAGACCAAAAAATGCACCTCTTCGGTCTGGAGTTATTTTTATCCAAATCCAGACAACCAATGTATGGCCATATGTAGCTTATGTAAAGCTCAAATAAGCAGGGGTAAGGATCTTGCCCACCTAGGAACATCCTCCCTTATACGTCACCTGAATAACCTTCATAGTTCAGTGGTTAGTTCAGGAACTGGGGCTAGGACCCTCATCGGTACAGGGACACCTAAATCCCGTGGTCCAGTTGGATACACACCAGCAACACCCTCCTCGTCAACTTCCTCCACAATCTCCATCAGATTCAGTCCTGCAGCCCAAGTCAGCAGCCAGACTGAGTCCTCCTCAATACGGGATTCATCCGAGGAATCCTGCAGCGGTACGCCTACTACTGCCACTGCTGCTGTTGCTGCTGTTAGTCGGTCATCTTCCCAGAGGGGAAGTCGTAAGACCACTAAGTCTTTCACAAAACAATTGACCGTCCAACAGTCGTTTGCCATGACCACAAAATACGATAGTAGTCACCCTATTGCAAAGCGTATAACTGCGGCTGTAACTGCAATGTTGGTGTTAGACGTGCGCCCGGTGTCCGCCATCAGTGGAGTGGGATTTAGAGGGTTGATAGAGGTATTGTGTCCCCGGTACCAAATTTACTACCGGGGCCACTCCACTGTGCAGTCCATATTTAGGTGTATCAGATATTAAACAACGGTGACAGTTGATGCCCAATTTTTTAATTATATTGTGGCCTCGGTACCAAATTGTGTACCGGGGCCACCACACTACGCAGTCCATACCCTTTTTTGGTGGAATTCTGACCCGTGGAGGGTTTTTTAATTATATTGTGGCCTCGGTACCAAATTGTGTACCGGGGCCACCACACTACGCAGTCAAGATAGATAGATGCGTATCATAGATAAAGTACATTCAGTGGTGTGGGGCAAATTGAAAAATATTCAAAATGCACGGACATTATCAAAAACAAGAGGTTGTCACACGCTAAAACTCCAACATGTATATGATGGAGAGGATGGAGGAGCAGCTGTATGTGCAGTGTAATGCAGACCTGTTGAAGGTTTTTTATATATTTTATTATGGTGCCCAGTGCCCACTCCTCTACGCAGTCCAGATACATTTATTGGTGCGAATCATAAAAGTTCAGGGTTTTTAATATATATTGTGGTGACCCACTCCTCTACGCAGTCCAGGTACATTTATTAGTGCGAATCATACAAGTTCAGGGTTTTTAATATATATTGTGGTGACCCACTCCTCTACGCAGTCCAGGTACATTTATTGGTGCGAATCATACAAGTTCAGGGTTTTTAATATATATTGTGGTGACCCACTCCTCTACGCAGTCCAGGTACATTTATTGGTGCGAATCATACAAGTTCAGGGTTTTTAATATATATTGTGGTGACCCACTCCTCTACGCAGTCCAGGTACATTTATTGGTGTGAATCATACAAGTTGATGGTTTTCTTATTTTATATATTGTGGTGACCCACTCCTCTACGCAGTCCAGAAAGATACCTCGTTGCAACGTTTTGGACTAATAACTATATTGTGAGGTGTTCAGAATACACTGTAAATTAGTGGAAATGCTTGTTATTGAATGTTATTGAGGTTACTAATAGCATAGGAGTGAAAATAAGCCCAAAAACTTGATTTTTAAACTTTTTATGTTTTTTCCAAAAAAAATCCGAATCCAAAACCTTAAATCCGAACCGAGACCTTTCGTCAAGTGTTTTGCGAGACAAATCCGAACCCCAAAAATAATGAAAATCCGGATCCAAAACACAAAACACGAGACCTCAAAAGTCGCCGGTGCACATCCCTAGTTTTGACATGGTATAGATGAATGATTGTATGGTAAAAAATAGTTCAATTAAAAAATATGCTAAAGAAAGTACTGTAATGTAGATATTATCAATGTGTAATGCAATCTAATGTATGGAAATGTATGCAAAACCTTTTGTTTGTATTATACATGACCACTTTAAAACTCCACTTCACTCCCCTAAAGTCTCGCAAACACAATGTTTAACGCGCGGGGAGGCGTTCCCTCTTTTTCAATTGAATTGCACGAGTTTTCCCGCAGCGCTAACTCAAAACGGTCGCTATTGCCGTCAAAAACCCGCAGGAGATTTTTTTTTTTTTAATTATGTGGGGAGAAAAAAGCAACTCGCTGACAATTGAATATCCCCCTATAAGTCAGAAGCATGCACTCTCTTGTCACATGACATGTGACTCTGTGTGCTGCTCAGGGAGATGCCCATTGCTGGGATCTCACCCCAACTCGAAAGCAGAGTGGGGAGCTCTGATTGCAGAAGTCAACCCAACCCTGATATCACATCATTTTTTAAAGCCTCCTCCGGGACCTGATTAAGGGTTCCGTACGCCCTTGGCTAATATGCTCACCGTACCCCTCGCCTTACACCCAATGCTAATACACAAGAGGCAAAGACGAACGCGTCCTTAATTTAAGATCCGCCAACAAGCAATATGTGGCACTTAACTTCACGAATGAAACTCCTATTTCGCTACAGATTGTAAGCAGCACCTTTTTACCGCTTTGTTTAATTGTCAATAACCAGTCTTGATATATTTCTGTGTCCTTTCCCAATTGTAAACCACTGCGGAGTATTCTGTAATTGTACACAATGTAACACTTAGGAACACTGGAGGATGCAGGTTAGAGGTTATTGCCGACCTCAATCAGTTGCTGAGATTGAATTACAGTGTGGTATATATAGTGTATCTGACTTACCAACTAACATATAAAACCATCTTGATTTTCATTTAGAGAATGTTTTGTAAAGTCTAAATATCACTGTACTTTTATAATGTGGGGCTCCTTTCTAAATGACTTTAAATGACATCCATAAAATTATATGTTGCATATTACAGGGATGTTGGACTGGCACTGAATATAAACATGGAGGTGGAAGCAGTGTGCCAGCCTGCTACCCCCTGACCCCATCCTACTTGTGCCACTTAAAACCAGGTGCCCTTGGCTGCTACCTAGTCAACCTACTGGTGATCGGGCGCTAGTTTCCTCTCCGACAATGCTATGCGCACATTGGTTCTTATCAAGGACATTTGTCTGAGTATGAACATAATGCTGACAACCAAGGAAAGATAAGTAAGGTAGTATAATTCTTCATGTACTATTTGGAAAATATATCCACATACAGCTCGTTAGTTGGAGACTAAGGTGTTTCACCTTGAGACACAATAAATATTCCAGTCACAGTGCACACAAATCTGACAGAATTTTAATGCTTAGCACAGTTTTACAATGTTCTAATAATTTGTTGCGTTACAGAGCAGTTTAGCCTGATTACACCAGCGGTTTGGAAAGAAGCAAAAAAGATCTCACTGTATAGATTACACTGAACTGTATTTGAATAATTTGTACGCTGCTTTAAATATGTATGCGTTGTCTCATAAACGAACGTACATACACTATTTAGTTTGACTTTTTTTTTTTTTACATTTTTCCCATGGTGATTAATAATAACGGACTAAGGGGAAAATTATTTTTCCTTTTCAGTTGCATAAACTATTTAGGTGTCTATTTATGAAAGGGAGATAAAGCGCTACGAAATATGTTGGCGCTATATAAATAAATGATGATGATGATGATGATAAACCCTAAAAAAAGGCATTTAGGCCTTCTCCCGATGTAGCAAAGCAGGAAGACTGTTTTCGTCGGTAGCCATTGCCATTGCCGGAGTCGTCTTGTGATGCTCACGTGTGCGCTGATTGATAGCAGACTGGCCTGGGGCATTGTTTTATTGGTAAATTGCTGTAAGTGAAGATTTCCTATTGCTGTGTTAAGCAGTGATGGAAAATCTTCATTAAAGAGGGGTCTTGATAAATAGACCATTTAATATTTGAAAATGCATTGTAAAGCATTATTTTGACACTACAAATGATTCTTATTAAAAGTTGGTTGCAAGGGCTGGTGACACAGAGCAATTAAACTATCTGGTCTTAGAAGAGAAGCACGTAGGGATGATGTGTCCTTTTTAATGCACTGGTAGTGTGAGGTGGAGCCGAGTTATGGTTTCTTAAGGACAGGAGAAACCAATGGAGGTCTGAAGATGGATGAGAAAGAGCCAGTGGAGAGGGACAGGAGGAAGGGATGAGCTAGATGTGGGCAAGCATGGGGGGAGGGCAAAGAAGATGGGTGCTGATGGTGCTAAGGGGGCAGATTAAGGGGGGGAGAGGAAGGGAGGAATGGCAAAACCTTGGTGGATATGGGAGTGGAGGATAAAGTAGTTGTGTAGTGCTGGACCTAGCTAGAGGGGATTTATTGGACAGTGTTGACTTTGCCTTTGAATCAGATGGCGAAAACGAAAGTGTTACGGACTTACCTTGTTCCCCGCCTCCCCGTCCATCGGAAGCCGCACTTGCGGCTTCGGCGGTCACATGACCACAACCCGGGGGCGGGGATTTTGAATCCCCGTCTGAGACCCAGGCTGCAAAGTTGTCAAGGAATTGGGAGACTGGGCCTAGGGAGTGATAAATGAATGCGACGCAGAGGTGATGTGGAAAGACACTACGTATGGTATCTTCCAAGGGGGAGAAGGAGAAGGAGGGTTCTGAGGAAATGACTTGATAGGTGCAGCCAGGGAAGATAAGGAAGCCTAGTCCACCACCTTGTCGGCCACCAGTACGAGGGGTGTGGGTGAGGGAAAACCCTCCATAGAACACTAAAGGGAAAGCAGTGTCAGAAAGGCAGTCAAGTTTCAGTAATAGCAAAGAGGCTGAGGGATATACAGAGGAATAGGTCATGGATGGATGTCACACTCCGCTCCCCGGCTATCTCCACCCGAGCCTCAAAGCACTGATTCTCATATTAAACCTCTTCTTGGTACAGGCTGTCAGCCACGCTTTACTTCTGTGATTACTTCACCTGTGGTCTTAGTCAATTGGACTATTGGCCAGTCCTCCTTTATAAGGCTCCTCCTTTCACCTATCCTTTGCTGGTTCTTCAAGTCTACATCTGGCCTCGTTCAGCTGCCTGTTCCCGTTGTATCTATTCTGCTTATTTGTTCCGTTCATCTGTGGTATTGCTGTGATCAATGCCCACTAACCTACTCTGCATACACCATTGACTGCTGCTAACTCTTTCCACATCCCTGTGGTAAGCTGTGGGTCATCGTTTGCTGCATACTCAGAGTTCACTGATCTCTGTTCACCTGTTCCACTCATCTGTAGTATTGCTGTGATCAACGCCTGCTAAGTACTCTGCATACACCACTGACTGTTGCTACTCTTTCCAGATCCTTGTGGTAAGCCGTGGGTCATCGTTTGCTGCATACTCAGAGTTCGCTGATCTCTGCTCACCTGTTCCATTTCATCTGTGGTATCGCTGTGGCCTACGCCCGCTAGCTCTCCTACATGCACCTCTGTCTACTGCTGAATTGGTCCACATTCTTGTGGTAAGCCGTGGCTCATCATTGCTGTATTTCTGATTTCAATGATCTCTGCTATCAACGCCCGCTAGCTACTCTGCATGGATTGCTGACAATTGCCGACTCGTTCCACATCTCGGTGGTGCCTGTGTCCATTCTTCGTTATTGCATATATGGATACAATCAAACTTACATTCTATTTTACTTTTAGTGGTACTTGCTGTTGCTAATGCTCACTACGTTTCAGCTTGAACCATTAACTCCATTGACTGTGTCTATTCTCCTGTATAACAGCCGTGCTCCACCATCCGCAGTATTCTCTGCACTCCAGTGAACTTTGTATTTGTATCCCACTTCCTAGGAGCCCTTGCTGTTGTCTACACTCACTATGTATTCTGCTTACATTGTGGAACTCCGTTGATTGGGTCTACTCTTCTGCACACTGCCGTGGTCCATCATCTGCAGTGCATCCACTGAACTTCCATTCATGTTTCACTTCTAAGTGGTAATAGTTTTATTATTAACCGATACCTGAACTGTATCTCTCTGTATACTGTTTAGATCTGATCTCCCATTTGTCACACTGGGAACTTCCCTGGAGGACCGCGACCTGCAGGGTGGGAGCCGCTAGGTCCAAATTCCCTTGCGGGAATCCCTGGTGAATACCTTCCACCCTGTTAGACTCCGCTCCTCTATGGGGGTTTAGCCAATCCCAGTTAAGACAGCAGGATCCCACTCACTCCTTTGTGTGTAAACCTGACAATGGGTATGTGTTTGTTGTTGACAGACCTAGTGTTCCAGGTTGCTCAGGAAAATGGTTGAAAGGAAAGTGGGAAGATGTGAATGAAGTTCAAAGGGTTGGAGGCACATGGTGTGCTGGAAATTTTGGAAAGAAAAGAGGAGCGCACATAGTGGGGATTGCTTTAGGCCCAGGGTTTGGGGATTCTCTCGCCAGCAGCCAGAAGAAGGGACTAAGGCATTATAAAGGTCTGAAAGTGAGTTTATAAGGAGCATCAGAAATAGATGGGAAACATAGGAACATTGTGAAGAGCTGTTTAGGATGAATGAGCTGTACACAGTTTAAAAGGGAGTGTTTCTAGGCAGTACACAATTCAGGTGCGTGAGGCGGGAGGTAACGGGAGAGTGCTGGGTTTTGTTCTCGTGCAGCAGTGTTTCCAGATAGAATGTTCCCCTCCTTCCACCTGTTGTGTGACTCCTGTATAACTCTAACTATGCCATAAATCTCAACACACACTTGTAACACACACCCAGAAGAAACACACTAAACACTAGACATGCACCCTATACCTGGAGCCAGCAATTGTGAAGCAGTTCTTGCTGAGCTCTTGCATTGTAAGCACAGAATATGTCACAAGTTATGAGAGCAGAACATTGTGTTTTATAAACCCTTCAAAAAGAAGAATGTGCTTGAAAAACTTAATAAATCAGACAAGCGTATAAGAAAAAGTTTTACTTTTTCTATCAAACTTAAAGCAATGAGCCATTGCCCTACTGAATTAGTCTTTTCTTTACCTTAGAGTGAACTAAATGTAAACATTTAAAATATACGGAATAGATAAATACAGACAAATACAGATTTACATCAGTTCAACAGGTTCTCAGGTTATGCTGACGATGTGTGTCTGAAGCTTAACAGTGCTTAGATGTTAATGTTTCAGAGCAAATACCTGATCATAATAAGCTTTTCATTTATGTATCATATTTACTAATACACTATGTTTAAACAATACTGACAGCTCTTTCCTTCCCACTTCCTGTACACAGGCATAGGCAAACCGAGGGGGGATTTCCTAGTACCTGGAAACCGCCATCCAAACCTGGGGCACTGTATAATTGAGGTGGCTGGACCCTGCCCCCGCTTCACACGGCTCTGCTTGAATAGGGAGAGCTGCGTGTACCTAACAGTAGTGCACACAGCATTGCCCATATATATTATGGGGATAGGAAGAGTTGGAGAGCAGCCAAGCACTGTCTTAAATTATAGCCACGCCCCCATGCATTCTGGTCATGCGCTCTGGCGGCGTGGTTTGGAAACCCCCCTCTACAAATCTTGCGTTTGCCCCTGACAGGTTCAAGTAGCTGCTCACCTGGCCACGCCCTGGCCCCTCCCCCTGCAGCAGCCTATCACAGAATCCAAAATTTAACTTCCTGTACCCCTTCACCATAAACCTCATTGAAAGACTGTGAGACAGCAATGCCAATCATCGTGTAGCAGTAATGCCCAATATGTATACACACACACATATATATATATATATATATATATATGTATACATACACATAGCAGGGGTCCGATTTGTAATGTGTAGCAGTTTTTATGTATTTACAAATTATTTGGTAAATAGCCCAAAAATGATATTTAGAGAATAAGATTTGTTGCTTTGTTGCGTTGTTGTTATGTCGTGTTGTGGCGAGGTGTCCTTCCAGCAGTCAAACAATTGTTTACAACCAAAAATTTCAATATTTGTCACTTTGTCACATTGTTGTGTTGTCGCTATGTGGTGTAATAGGTTACTTTTCAATACTAAATAACTATGTAAGATTTGGCAGCGTTACCTTGTGAGCTGTGGAAGATATTCGCTAACAAACAAACAAACTTCTTCTGTTATATATATATATATATATATATATATATATATATATATATATAGATATATATATATTCTTTTCGTATAGTTATTTTTGGTAAGGGATTACCAACATTTCACTCTTTTCTAAATGTATTTAACCTTGAACTGTGAGCCTTTTTTTTTAATGAAGCCTGTATTTTTAATTATTGTCTGCTGCAATATTTGGCCTAGCGCTTCAAAAAAAAATATTGGGATTTATCTAAAATTGCTGGGCGACGAAACATTAGCAATTTATAACTGTTAAATTAAATTCTTTCTTTTTTTACCATTTCACTGAAATGTATCTGCAATCTCGCTCAGCGTCTGCGGAGCCATTAACACTGATACTTACATCTTATTAACAGAAGACTGGATTATCCAGGACAATTACTTGCCGTTTATTCTGCCTTGTTCATGCATGTTCCCCTGCCTGTGAAGACGAGATATTTCTTAATGTACGCATTTATGCAAATTAATATCCTTAAACAAATGTTCTTATTGCTTCTCTCTTCTGTATTGTAGATTGAGTACAATTTCTTTCTGAAGCTGAGCTTATCGGAATTTCTCAGGATAGATTTTCCCCTGTGCAGCCTGTAAATCAGAAGAGTGGGATGTGTTTGTGTGCAGGCAACTACTACTACACAGTGCTTTGTAGTAATAGCAATTGTGTGTATATGTGAGATGATCTAGCTTAACATGTATTGCATGTGGCACGAAGTTTTTCTGTTTTTGATGTAGAATATCGCTTTAATACAGAGTTCAGCTAGAATACCATTATTAGTGTCTTTGGTGAGTGCAAGGGATCATAAGGTCTATTTTTGAAGCCGTAAATCATGCAGAAACAGCTTTATCCGCAAGGTTTAGGCATTTTTAAGTAAAACGTTAATTTAAGAAAAGCCTAACACAGGAGATATAGTAGAGCTTGACCCCAATGGCTAATGCCATTCAATCCTATGGGTAGAGCATTGCAAGAGAGAGATCCGAAGATACCTCTTTGGCAGACTGCAGTAAAGTCTCCGGGTCAGAACTGACTCTACGCTGCTATATAAGCCGTCGGGGCCGGTGCAAGCAAAGTCAGTCCAGTGGCTGAGCCATTGGAAGAGGACGTCGGGGGATGACGAGAGTCAAGTTGAGGACATCACTGGAGAAAAGCCACTGGGTCAAGAAAATAAGATGGCAGCGGCGAGAGGGAGCCCTTGTAAGGGCTAGGAGCGCCCCTGGCAAGAAGACAGATGATCCCCATGTGCCGAACTGGAGAAGAGACCCAGGAAGAAAGGCCGTTTACTGCGCGGAGTAGGTAAGTATAGCTCCCGTCTATATGTTGGGCACTAGGCCCGTGGGCAACAGTGGACGCAAGGACCGGGGACATTAGGGATTAGTGAAAATATTCCTTGGCCACAGTAAGGTTCAAGCTATAGGTCTGTGGGCGCAGTAAGTTTCAGGCTATAGGTTTGTGGGCACAGTTAGGTTCAGCCTGTAGGCCTGTGAGCACAGTTAGGTTTAGGCTATAGGTTTGTGAGCACAGTTAGGTTTATGCTATAGGTCTGTGAGCACAGTTAGGTTCAGGCCATAGGTTTGTGAGCACAGTTAGGTTCAGGCTATAGGTCTGTGAGCACAGTTAGGTTCAGGCTATAGGCCTGTGGGTGCAGTGAGGTTCAGGCTATAGGCCTGTGGGTGCAGTAAGGTTCAGGCTATAGGTCTGTGGGTGCAGTGAGGTTCAGGCTATAGGTCTGTGAGCACAGTTAGGTTCAGGCTATAGGTTTGTGAGCACAGTTAGGTTTAGGCTATAGGTCTGTGAGCACAGTTAGGTTCAGGCTATAGGCCTGTGGGTGCAGTGAGGTTCAGGCTATAGGCCTGTGGGTGCAGTGAAGTTCAGGCTATAGGCCTGTGGGTGCAGTGAGGTTCAGGCTATAGGTTTGTGAGCACAGTTAGGTTCAGGCTATAGGCCTGTGGGCACAGTTAGGTTCAGGCTATAGGTTTGTGAGCACAGTTAGGTCCAGGCTATAGGCCTGTGGGCACAGTTAGGTTCAGGCTATAGGCCTGTGGGCACAGTTAGGTTCAGGCTATAGGCCTGTGGCGCAGTGAGGTTCAGGCTATAGGCCTGTGGGTGCAGTGAGGTTCAGGCTATAGGCCTGTGGGCACAGTTAGGTTCAGGCTATAGAGCTGTGGGCACAGTTAGGTTCAGGCTATAGGCATGTGGGCACAGTTAGGTTCAGGCTATAAGTCTGTGAGCACAGTGAGGTTCAGGCTATAGGTCTGTGAGCACAGTTAGGTTCAGGCTATAGGTCTGTGAGCACAGTTAGGTTCAGGCTATAGGCCTGTGGGTGCAGTGAGGTTCAGGCTATAGGTCTGTGAGCACAGTAAGGTTCAGGCTATAGGTCTGTGAGCACAGTTAGGTTCAGGCTATAGGCCTGTGGGTGCAGTGAGGTTCAGGCTATAGGCCTGTGAGCACAGTTAGGTTCAGTCTATAGGTCTGTGAGCACAGTTAGGTTCAGGCTATAGGCCTGTGGGTACAGTTAGGTTCAGGCTATAGGTCTGTGAGCACAGTTAGGTTCAGCCTATAGGCCTGTGGGCGCAGTGAGGTTCAGGCTATAGGTCTGTGAGCACAGTTAGGTTCAGGCTATAGGTTTGTGAGCACAGTTAGGTTCAGGCTATAGGCCTGTGGGTGCAGTGAGGTTCAGGCTATAGGCCTGTGGGCGCAGTGAGGTTCAGGCTATAGGCCTGTGGGTGCAGTGAGGTTCAGGCTATAGGTTTGTGAGCACAGTTAGGTTCAGGCTATAGGTCTGTGAGCACAGTAAGGTTCAGGCTATAGGTTTGTGAGCACAGTTAGGTTCAGGCTATAGGTTTGTGAGCACAGTTAGGTTTATGCTATAGGTCTGTGAGCACAGTTAGGTTCAGGCTATAGGCCTGTGGGCACAGTTAGGTTCAGGCTATAGGCCTGTGGGTGCAGTGAGGTTCAGGCTATAGGTATGTTGGCACAGTTAGGTTCAGGCTATAGGCCTGTGGGCACAGTTAGGTTCAGGCTATAGGCCTGTGGGTGCAGTGAGGTTCAGGCTATAGGTTTGTGAGCACAGTTAGGTTCAGGCTATAGGTTTGTGAGCACAGTTAGGTTCTGGCTATAGGTTTGTGAGCACAGTTAGGTTCAGGCTATAGAGCTGTGGGCACAGTTAGGTTCAGGCTATAGGTTTGTGAGCACAGTTAGGTTCAGGCTATAGGCCTGTGGGCGCAGTGAGGTTCAGGCTATAGGCCTGTGGGCGCAGTGAGGTTCAGGCTATAGGCCTGTGGGTGCAGTGAGGTTCAGGCTATAGGTTTGTGAGCACAGTTAGGTTCAGGCTATAGGTCTGTGAGTACAGTTAGGTTCAGGCTATAGGCCTGTGAGCACAGTTAGGTTCAGGCTATAGGTTTGTGAGCACAGTTAGGTTCAGGCTATAGGTTTGTGAGCACAGTTAGGTTTATGCTATAGCTCTGTGAGCACAGTTAGGTTCAGGCTATAAGCCTGTGGGTGCAGTGAGGTTCAGGCTATAGGTCTGTGAGCACAGTTAGGTTCAGGCTATAGGTCTGTGATCACAGTTAGGTTCAGGTTATAGGCCTGTGGGCACAGTTAGGTTCAGGCTATAGGCCTGTGGGTGCAGTGAGGTTCAGGCTATAGGCCTGTGGGTGCAGTGAGGTTCAGGCTATAGGTTTGTGAGCACAGTTAGGTTCAGGCTATAGGTTTGTGAGCACAGTTAGGTTCAGGCTATAGGTTTGTGAGCATAGTTAGGTTCAGGCTATAGGTTTGTGAGCACAGTTAGGTTTATGCTATAGGTCTGTGAGCACAGTTAGGTTCAGGCTATAGGTCTGTGAGCACAGTTAGGTTCAGGCTATAGGTTTGTGAGCACAGTTAGGTTTATGCTATAGGTCTGTGAGCACAGTTAGGTTCAGGCTATATGCCTGTGGGTGCAGTGAGGTTCAGGCTATAGGTCTGTGAGCACAGTTAGGTTCAGGCTATAGGTCTGTGAGCACAGTTAGGTTCAGGCTATAGGCCTGTGGGCACAGTTAGGTTCAGGCTATAGGCCTGTGGGTGCAGTGAGGTTCAGGCTATAGGTTTGTGAGCACAGTTAGGTTCAGGCTATAGGTTTGTGAGCACAGTTAGGTTCAGGCTATAGGTTTGTGAGCACAGTTAGGTTCAGGCTATAGGTTTGTAAGCACAGTTAGGTTCAGGCTATAGGTTTGTGAGCACAGTTAGGTTCAGGCTATAGGTTTGTGAGCACAGTTAGGTTCAGGCTATAGGTTTGTGAGCACAGTTAGGTTCAGGCTATAGGTTTGTGAGCACAGTTAGGTTCAGGCTATAGAGCTGTGGGCACAGTTAGGTTCAGGCTATAGGCCTGTGGGCGCAGTGAGGTTCAGGCTATAGGCCTGTGGGCGCAGTGAGGTTCAGGCTATAGGCCTGTGGGTGCAGTGAGGTTCAGGCTATAGGTTTGTGAGCACAGTTAGGTTCAGGCTATAGGTCTGTGAGCACAGTTAGGATCAGGCTATAGGCCTGTGAGCACAGTTAGGTTCAGGCTATAGGTTTGTGAGCACAGTTAGGTTCAGGCTATAGGTTTGTGAGCACAGTTAGGTTTATGCTATAGCTCTGTGAGCACAGTTAGGTTCAGGCTATAAGCCTGTGGGTGCAGTGAGGTTCAGGCTATAGGTCTGTGAAAACAGTTAGGTTCAGGCTATAGGTCTGTGAGCACAGTTAGGTTCAGGTTATAGGCCTGTGGGCACAGTTAGGTTCAGGCTATAGGCCTGTGGGTGCAGTGAGGTTCAGGCTATAGGCCTGTGGGTGCAGTGAGGTTCAGGCTATAGGTTTGTGAGCACAGTTAGGTTCAGGCTATAGGTTTGTGAGCACAGTTAGGTTCAGGCTATAGGTTTGTGAGCACAGTTAGGTTCAGGCTATAGGTTTGTGAGCACAGTTAGGTTTATGCTATAGGTCTGTGAGCACAGTTAGGTTCAGGCTATAGGTCTGTGAGCACAGTTAGGTTCAGGCTATAGGTTTGTGAGCACAGTTAGGTTCAGGCTATAGGTTTGTGAGCACAGTTAGGTTCAGGCTATAGGTTTGTAAGCACAGTTAGGTTCAGGCTATAGGTTTGTGAGCACAGTTAGGTTCAGGCTATAGGTTTGTGAGCACAGTTAGGTTCAGGCTATAGAGCTGTGGGCACAGTTAGGTTCAGGCTATATGTTTGTGAGCACAGTTAGGTTCAGGCTATAGGCCTGTGGGCGCAGTGAGGTTCAGGCTATAGGTCTGTGAGCACAGTTAGGTTCAGGCTATAGGTCTGTGAGCACAGTTAGGTTCAGGTTATAAGCCTGTGGGCACAGTTAGGTTCAGGCTATAGGCCTGTGGGTGCAGTGAGGTTCAGGCTATAGGCCTGTGGGTGCAGTGAGGTTCAGGCTATAGGTTTGTGAGCACAGTTAGGTTTCAGGCTATAGGTTTGTGAGCACAGTTAGGTTCAGGCTATAGGTTTGTGAGCACAGTTAGGTTCAGGCTATAGGTTTGTGAGCACAGTTAGGTTTATGCTATAGGTCTGTGAGCACAGATAGGTTCAGGCTATAGGTCTGTGAGCACAGTTAGGTTCAGGTTATAGGCCTGTGGGCACAGTTAGGTTCAGGCTATAGGCCTGTGGGTGCAGTGAGGTTCAGGCTATAGGCCTGTGGGTGCAGTGAGGTTCAGGCTATAGGTTTGTGAGCACAGTTAGGTTCAGGCTATAGGTTTATGAGCACAGTTAGGTTCAGGCTATAGGTTTGTGAGCATAGTTAGGTTCAGGCTATAGGTTTGTGAGCACAGTTAGGTTTATGCTATAGGTCTGTGAGCAGAGTTAGGTTCAGGCTATAGGTCTGTGAGCACAGTTAGGTTCAGGCTATAGGTTTGTGAGCACAGTTAGGTTTATGCTATAGGTCTGTGAGCACAGTTAGGTTCAGGCTATATGCCTGTGGGTGCAGTGAGGTTCAGGCTATAGGTCTGTGAGCACAGTTAGGTTCAGGCTATAGGTCTGTGAGCACAGTTAGGTTCAGGCTATAGGCCTGTGAGCACAGTTAGGTTCAGGCTATAGGCCTGTGGGTGCAGTGAGGTTCAGGCTATAGGTTTGTGAGCACAGTTAGGTTCAGGCTATAGGTTTGTGAGCACAGTTAGGTTCAGGCTATAGGTTTGTGAGCACAGTTAGGTTCAGGCTATAGGTTTGTAAGCACAGTTAGGTTCAGGCTATAGGTTTGTGAGCACAGTTAGGTTCAGGCTATAGGTTTGTGAGCACAGTTAGGTTCAGGCTATAGAGCTGTGGGCACAGTTAGGTTCAGGCTATAGGTTTGTGAGCACAGTTAGGTTCAGGCTATAGGCCTGTGGGCGCAGTGAGGTTCAGGCTATAGGCCTGTGGGCGCAGTGAGGTTCAGGCTATAGGCCTGTGGGTGCAGTGAGGTTCAGGCTATAGGTTTGTGAGCACAGTTAGGTTCAGGCTATAGGTCTGTGAGCACAGTTAGGATCAGGCTATAGGCCTGTGAGCACAGTTAGGTTCAGGCTATAGGTTTGTGAGCACAGTTAGGTTCAGGCTATAGGTTTGTGAGCACAGTTAGGTTTATGCTATAGCTCTGTGAGCACAGTTAGGTTCAGGCTATAAGCCTGTGGGTGCAGTGAGGTTCAGGCTATAGGTCTGTGAAAACAGTTAGGTTCAGGCTATAGGTCTGTGAGCACAGTTAGGTTCAGGTTATAGGCCTGTGGGCACAGTTAGGTTCAGGCTATAGGCCTGTGGGTGCAG
This sequence comes from Mixophyes fleayi, assembly GCF_038048845.1. Lineage (NCBI taxonomy): Eukaryota > Metazoa > Chordata > Amphibia > Anura > Limnodynastidae > Mixophyes > Mixophyes fleayi. The sequence continues at coordinate 443,481,691 of NC_134402.1, read as the reverse complement.
TGAGGTTCAGGCTATAGGCCTGTGGGTGCAGTGAGGTTCAGGCTATAGGTTTGTGAGCACAGTTAGGTTCAGGCTATAGGTTTGTGAGCACAGTTAGGTTCAGGCTATAGGTTTGTGAGCACAGTTAGGTTCAGGCTATAGGTTTGTGAGCACAGTTAGGTTTATGCTATAGGTCTGTGAGCACAGTTAGGTTCAGGCTATAGGTCTGTGAGCACAGTTAGGTTCAGGCTATAGGTTTGTGAGCACAGTTAGGTTCAGGCTATAGGTTTGTGAGCACAGTTAGGTTCAGGCTATAGGTTTGTAAGCACAGTTAGGTTCAGGCTATAGGTTTGTGAGCACAGTTAGGTTCAGGCTATAGGTTTGTGAGCACAGTTAGGTTCAGGCTATAGAGCTGTGGGCACAGTTAGGTTCAGGCTATATGTTTGTGAGCACAGTTAGGTTCAGGCTATAGGCCTGTGGGCGCAGTGAGGTTCAGGCTATAGGTCTGTGAGCACAGTTAGGTTCAGGCTATAGGTCTGTGAGCACAGTTAGGTTCAGGTTATAAGCCTGTGGGCACAGTTAGGTTCAGGCTATAGGCCTGTGGGTGCAGTGAGGTTCAGGCTATAGGCCTGTGGGTGCAGTGAGGTTCAGGCTATAGGTTTGTGAGCACAGTTAGGTTTCAGGCTATAGGTTTGTGAGCACAGTTAGGTTCAGGCTATAGGTTTGTGAGCACAGTTAGGTTCAGGCTATAGGTTTGTGAGCACAGTTAGGTTTATGCTATAGGTCTGTGAGCACAGATAGGTTCAGGCTATAGGTCTGTGAGCACAGTTAGGTTCAGGTTATAGGCCTGTGGGCACAGTTAGGTTCAGGCTATAGGCCTGTGGGTGCAGTGAGGTTCAGGCTATAGGCCTGTGGGTGCAGTGAGGTTCAGGCTATAGGTTTGTGAGCACAGTTAGGTTCAGGCTATAGGTTTATGAGCACAGTTAGGTTCAGGCTATAGGTTTGTGAGCATAGTTAGGTTCAGGCTATAGGTTTGTGAGCACAGTTAGGTTTATGCTATAGGTCTGTGAGCAGAGTTAGGTTCAGGCTATAGGTCTGTGAGCACAGTTAGGTTCAGGCTATAGGTTTGTGAGCACAGTTAGGTTTATGCTATAGGTCTGTGAGCACAGTTAGGTTCAGGCTATATGCCTGTGGGTGCAGTGAGGTTCAGGCTATAGGTCTGTGAGCACAGTTAGGTTCAGGCTATAGGTCTGTGAGCACAGTTAGGTTCAGGCTATAGGCCTGTGAGCACAGTTAGGTTCAGGCTATAGGCCTGTGGGTGCAGTGAGGTTCAGGCTATAGGTTTGTGAGCACAGTTAGGTTCAGGCTATAGGTTTGTGAGCACAGTTAGGTTCAGGCTATAGGTTTGTGAGCACAGTTAGGTTCAGGCTATAGGTTTGTAAGCACAGTTAGGTTCAGGCTATAGGTTTGTGAGCACAGTTAGGTTCAGGCTATAGGTTTGTGAGCACAGTTAGGTTCAGGCTATAGAGCTGTGGGCACAGTTATGTTCAGGCTATAGGTTTGTGAGCACAGTTAGGTTCAGGCTATAGGCCTGTGGGCGCAGTGAGGTTCAGGCTATAGGCCTGTGGGCGCAGTGAGGTTCAGGCTATAGGTCTGTGGGTGCAGTGAGGTTCAGGCTATAGGTTTGTGAGCACAGTTAGGTTCAGGCTATAGGTCTGTGAGCACAGTTAGGTTCAGGCTATAGGCCTGTGAGCACAGTTAGGTTCAGGCTATAGTTTTGTGAGCACAGTTAGGTTCACTCTATAGGTTTGTGAGCACAGTTAGGTTTATGCTATAGCTCTGTGAGCACAGTTAGGTTCAGGCTATAAGCCTGTGGGTGCAGTGAGGTTCAGGCTATAGGTCTGTGAGCACAGTTAGGTTCAGGCTATAGGTCTGTGAGCACAGTTAGGTTCAGGTTAAAGGCCTCTGGGCACAGTTAGGTTCAGGCTATAGGCCTGTGGGTGCAGTGAGGTTCAGGCTATAGGCCTGTGGGTGCAGTGAGGTTCAGGCTATAGGTTTGTGAGCACAGTTAGGTTCAAGCTATAGGTTTGTGAGCACAGTTAGGTTCAGGCTATAGGTTTGTGAGCACAGTTAGGTTCAGGCTATAGGTTTGTGAGCACAGTTAGGTTTATGCTATAGGTCTGTGAGCACAGTTAGGTTCAGGCTATAGGTCTGTGAGCACAGTTAGGTTCAGGCTATAGGTTTGTGAGCACAGTTAGGTTTATGCTATAGGTCTGTGAGCACAGTTAGGTTCAGGCTCTATGCCTGTGGGTGCAGTGAGGTTCAGGCTATAGGTCTGTGAGCACAGTTAGGTTCAGGCTATAGGTCTGTGAGCACAGTTAGGTTCAGGCTATAGGCCTGTGGGCACAGTTAGGTTCAGGCTATAGGCCTGTGGGTGCAGTGAGGTTCAGGCTATAGGTTTGTGAGCACAGTTAGGTTCAGGCTATAGGTCGTTGAGCACAGTTAGGTTCAGGCTATAGGCCTGTGGGCACAGTTAGGTTCAGGCTATAGGCCTGTGGGTGCAGTGAGGCACAGGCTATAGAGCTGTGGGTGCAGTGAGGTTCAGGCTATAGAGCTGTGGGCACAGTTAGATTCATGCTATAGAGCTGTGGGCGCAGTGAGGTTCAGGCTATAGAGCTGTGGGCGCAGTGAGGTTCAGGCTATAGGCCTGTGGGCACAGTTAGGTTCAGGCTATAGGCCTGTGGGCACAGTTAGGTTCAGGCTATAGGTTTGTGAGCACAGTTAGGTTTATGCTATAGGTCTGTGAGCACAGTTAGGTTCAGGCTATAGGTCTGTGAGCACAGTTAGGTTCAGGCTATAGGCCTGTGGGCACAGTTAGGTTCAGGCTATAGGCCTGTGGGCACAGTTAGGTTCAGGCTATAGGCCTGTGGGTGCAGTGAGGTTCAGGCTATAGGTTTGTGAGCACAGTTAGGTTCAGGCTATAGGTTTGTGAGCACAGTTAGGTTCAGGCTATAGGTTTGTGAGCACAGTTAGGTTCAGGCTATAGGTTTGTAAGCACAGTTAGGTTCAGGCTATAGGTTTGTGAGCACAGTTAGGTTCAGGCTATAGGTTTGTGAGCACAGTTAGGTTCAGGCTATAGAGCTGTGGGCACAGTTAGGTTCAGGCTATAGGTTTGTGAGCACAGTTAGGTTCAGGCTATAGGCCTGTGGGCGCAGTGAGGTTCAGGATATAGGCCTGTGGGCGCAGTGAGGTTCAGGCTATAGGCCTGTGGGTGCAGTGAGGTTCAGGCTATAGGTTTGTGAGCACAGTTAGGTTCAGGCTATAGGTCTGTGAGCACAGTTAGGTTCAGGCTATAGTCCTGTGAGCACAGTTAGGTTCAGGCTATAGGTTTGTGAGCACAGTTAGGTTCAGGCTATAGGTTTGTGAGCACAGTTAGGTTTATGCTATAGCTCTGTGAGCACAGTTAGGTTCAGGCTATAAGCCTGTGGGTGCAGTGAGGTTCAGGCTATAGGTCTGTGAGCACAGTTAGGTTCAGGCTATAGGTCTGTGAGCACAGTTAGGTTCAGGTTATAGGCCTGTGGGCACAGTTAGGTTCAGGCTATAGGCCTGTGGGTGCAGTGAGGTTCAGGCTATAGGCCTGTGGGTGCAGTGAGGTTCAGGCTATAGGTTTGTGAGCACAGTTAGGTTCAGGCTATAGGTTTGTGAGCACAGTTAGGTTCAGGCTATAGGTTTGTGAGCACAGTTAGATTCAGGCTATAGGTCTGTGAGCACAGTTAGGTTCAGGCTATATGCCTGTGGGTGCAGTGAGGTTCAGGCTATAGGTCTGTGAGCACAGTTAGGTTCAGGCTATAGGTCTGTGAGCACAGTTAGGTTCAGGCTATAGGCCTGTGGGCACAGTTAGGTTCAGGCTATAGGCCTGTGGGTGCAGTGAGGTTCAGGCTATAGGTTTGTGAGCACAGTTAGGTTCAGGCTATAGGTTTGTGAGCACAGTTAGGTTCAGGCTATAGGTTTGTGAGCACAGTTAGGTTCAGGCTATAGGTTTGTGAGCACAGTTAGGTTCAGGCTATAGGTTTGTGAGCACAGTTAGGTTTATGCTATAGGTCTGTGAGCACAGTTAGGTTCAGGCTATAGGTCTATGAGCACAGTTAGGTTCAGGCTATAGGTCTGTGAGCACAGTTAGGTTCAGGCTATAGGTCTGTGAGCACAGTTAGGTTCAGGCTATAGGCCTGTGGGTGCAGTGAGGTTCAGGCTATAGGTTTGTGAGCACAGTTAGGTTCAGGCTATAGTCCTGTGAGCACAGTTAGGTTCAGGCTATAGGTTTGTGAGCACAGTTAGGTTCAGGCTATAGGTTTGTGAGCACAGTTAGGTTTATGCTATAGCTCTGTGAGCACAGTTAGGTTCAGGCTATAAGCCTGTGGGTGCAGTGAGGTTCAGGCTATAGGTCTGTGAGCACAGTTAGGTTCAGGCTATAGGTCTGTGAGCACAGTTAGGTTCAGGTTATAGGCCTGTGGGCACAGTAAGGTTCAGGCTATAGGCCTGTGGGTGCAGTGAGGTTCAGGCTATAGGCCTGTGGGTGCAGTGAGGTTCAGGCTATAGGTTTGTGAGCACAGTTAGGTTCAGGCTATAGGTTTATGAGCACAGTTAGGTTCAGGCTATAGGTTTGTGAGCACAGTTAGATTCAGGCTATAGGTTTGTGAGCACAGTTAGGTTTATGCTATAGGTCTGTGAGCACAGTTAGGTTCAGGCTATAGGTCTGTGAGCACAGTTAGGTTCAGGCTATAGGTTTGTGAGCACAGTTAGGTTTATGCTATAGGTCTGTGAGCACAGTTAGGTTCAGGCTATATGCCTGTGGGTGCAGTGAGGTTCAGGCTATAGGTCTGTGAGCACAGTTAGGTTCAGGCTATAGGTCTGTGAGCACAGTGAGGTTCAGGCTATAGGTTTGTGAGCACAGTTAGGTTCAGGCTATAGGTTTGTGAGCACAGTTAGGTTCAGGCTATAGGTCTGTGAGCACAGTTAGGTTCAGGCTATATGCCTGTGAGCACAGTTAGGTTCAGGCTATAGGTTTGTGAGCATAGTTAGGTTCAGGCTATAGGTTTGTGAGCACAGTTAGGTTTATGCTATAGGTCTGTGAGCACAGTTAGGTTCAGGCTATAGGCCTGTGAGCACAGTTAGGTTCAGTCTATAGGCCTGAGGGCGCAGTTAGGTTCAGGCTATAGGTCTGTGAGCACAGTTAGGTTAAGGCTATATGCCTGTGGGTGCAGTGAGGTTCAGGCTATAGGTCTGTGAGCACAGTTAGGTTCAGGCTATAGGTCTGTGAGCACAGTTAGGTTCAGGCTATAGGTTTGTGAGCACAGTAAGGTTCAGGCTATAGGTTTGTGAGCACAGTTAGGTTCAGGCTATAGGTTTGTGAGCACAGTTAGGTTCAGGCTATAGAGCTGTGGGCACAGTTAGGTTCAGGCTATAGGTTTGTGAGCACAGTTAGGTTCAGGCTTTATGCCTGTGGGCGCAGTGAGGTTCAAGCTATAGGCCTGTGGGCGCAGTGAGGTTCAGGCTATAGGTCTGTGGGTGCAGTGAGGTTCAGGCTATAGGTTTGTGAGCACAGTTAGGTTCAGGCTATAGGTCTGTGAGCACAGTTAGGTTCAGGCTATAGGCCTGTGAGCACAGTTAGGTTCAGGCTATAGTTTTGTGAGCACAGTTAGGTTCAGTCTATAGGTTTGTGAGCACAGTTAGGTTTATGCTATAGCTCTGTGAGCACAGTTAGGTTCAGGCTATAAGCCTGTGGGTGCAGTGAGGTTCAGGCTATAGGTCTGTGAGCACAGTTAGGTTCAGGCTATAGGTCTGTGAGCACAGTTAGGTTCAGGTTATAGGCCTGTGGGCACAGTTAGGTTCAGGCTATAGGCCTGTGGGTGCAGTGAGGTTCAGGCTATAGGCCTGTGGGTGCAGTGAGGTTCAGGCTATAGGTTTGTGAGCACAGTTAGGTTCAGGCTATAGGTTTGTGAGCACAGTTAGGTTCAGGCTATAGGTTTGTGAGCACAGTTAGGTTCAGGCTATAGGTTTGTGAGCACAGTTAGGTTTATGCTATAGGTCTGTGAGCACAGTTAGGTTCAGGCTATAGGTCTGTGAGCACAGTTAGGTTCAGGCTATAGGTTTGTGAGCACAGTTAGGTTTATGCTATAGGTCTGTGAGCACAGTTAGGTTCAGGCTCTATGCCTGTGGGTGCAGTGAGGTTCAGGCTATAGGTCTGTGAGCACAGTTAGGTTCAGGCTATAGGTCTGTGAGCACAGTTAGGTTCAGGCTATAGGCCTGTGGGCACAGTTAGGTTCAGGCTATAGGCCTGTGGGTGCAGTGAGGTTCAGGCTATAGGTTTGTGAGCACAGTTAGGTTCAGGCTATAGGTCTGTGAGCACAGTTAGGTTCAGGCTATAGGCCTGTGGGCACAGTTAGGTTCAGGCTATAGGCCTGTGGGTGCAGTGAGGCACAGGCTATAGAGCTGTGGGTGCAGTGAGGTTCAGGCTATAGAGCTGTGGGCACAGTTAGATTCAGGCTATAGAGCTGTGGGCGCAGTGAGGTTCAGGCTATAGAGCTGTGGGCGCAGTGAGGTTCAGGCTATAGGCCTGTGGGCACAGTTAGGTTCAGGCTATAGGCCTGTGGGCACAGTTAGGTTCAGGCTATAGGTTTGTGAGCACAGTTAGGTTTATGCTATAGGTCTGTGAGCACAGTTAGGTTCAGGCTATAGGTCTGTGAGCACAGTTAGGTTCAGGCTATAGGCCTGTGGGCACAGTTAGGTTCAGGCTATAGGCCTGTGGGTGCAGTGAGGTTCAGGCTATAGGTTTGTGAGCACAGTTAGGTTCAGGCTATAGGTTTGTGAGCACAGTTAGGTTCAGGCTATAGGTTTGTGAGCACAGTTAGGTTCAGGCTATAGGTTTGTGAGCACAGTTAGGTTCAGGCTATAGGTTTGTGAGCACAGTTAGGTTCAGGCTATAGGTTTGTGAGCACAGTTAGGTTCAGGCTATAGAGCTGTGGGCACAGTTAGGTTCAGGCTATAGGTTTGTGAGCACAGTTAGGTTCAGGCTATAGGCCTGTGGGCGCAGTGAGGTTCAGGCTATAGGCCTGTGGGCGCAGTGAGGTTCAGGCTATAGGCCTGTGGGTGCAGTGAGGTTCAGGCTATAGGTTTGTGAGCACAGTTAGGTTCAGGCTATAGGTCTGTGAGCACAGTTAGGTTCAGGCTATAGTCCTGTGGGCACAGTTAGGTTCAGGCTATAGGTTTGTGAGCACAGTTAGGTTCAGGCTATAGGTTTGTGAGCACAGTTAGGTTTATGCTATAGCTCTGTGAGCACAGTTAGGTTCAGGCTATAAGCCTGTGGGTGCAGTGAGGTTCAGGCTATAGGTCTGTGAGCACAGTTAGGTTCAGGCTATAGGTCTGTGAGCACAGTTAGGTTCAGGTTATAGGCCTGTGGGCACAGTTAGGTTCAGGCTATAGGCCTGTGGGTGCAGTGAGGTTCAGGCTATAGGCCTGTGGGTGCAGTGAGGTTCAGGCTATAGGTTTGTGAGCACAGTTAGGTTCAGGCTATAGGTTTGTGAGCACAGTTAGGTTCAGGCTATAGGTTTGTGAGCACAGTTAGATTCAGGCTATAGGTCTGTGAGCACAGTTAGGTTCAGGCTATATGCCTGTGGGTGCAGTGAGGTTCAGGCTATAGGTCTGTGAGCACAGTTAGGTTCAGGCTATAGGTCTGTGAGCACAGTTAGGTTCAGGCTATAGGCCTGTGGGCACAGTTAGGTTCAGGCTATAGGCCTGTGGGTGCAGTGAGGTTCAGGCTATAGGTTTGTGAGCACAGTTAGGTTCAGGCTATAGGTTTGTGAGCACAGTTAGGTTCAGGCTATAGGTTTGTGAGCACAGTTAGGTTCAGGCTATAGGTTTGTGAGCACAGTTAGGTTCAGGCTATAGGTTTGTGAGCACAGTTAGGTTTATGCTATAGGTCTGTGAGCACAGTTAGGTTCAGGCTATAGGTCTATGAGCACAGTTAGGTTCAGGCTATAGGTCTGTGAGCACAGTTAGGTTCAGGCTATAGGTCTGTGAGCACAGTTAGGTTCAGGCTATAGGCCTGTGGGTGCAGTGAGGTTCAGGCTATAGGTTTGTGAGCACAGTTAGGTTCAGGCTATAGTCCTGTGAGCACAGTTAGGTTCAGGCTATAGGTTTGTGAGCACAGTTAGGTTCAGGCTATAGGTTTGTGAGCACAGTTAGGTTTATGCTATAGCTCTGTGAGCACAGTTAGGTTCAGGCTATAAGCCTGTGGGTGCAGTGAGGTTCAGGCTATAGGTCTGTGAGCACAGTTAGGTTCAGGCTATAGGTCTGTGAGCACAGTTAGGTTCAGGTTATAGGCCTGTGGGCACAGTAAGGTTCAGGCTATAGGCCTGTGGGTGCAGTGAGGTTCAGGCTATAGGCCTGTGGGTGCAGTGAGGTTCAGGCTATAGGTTTGTGAGCACAGTTAGGTTCAGGCTATAGGTTTATGAGCACAGTTAGGTTCAGGCTATAGGTTTGTGAGCACAGTTAGATTCAGGCTATAGGTTTGTGAGCACAGTTAGGTTTATGCTATAGGTCTGTGAGCACAGTTAGGTTCAGGCTATAGGTCTGTGAGCACAGTTAGGTTCAGGCTATAGGTTTGTGAGCACAGTTAGGTTTATGCTATAGGTCTGTGAGCACAGTTAGGTTCAGGCTATATGCCTGTGGGTGCAGTGAGGTTCAGGCTATAGGTCTGTGAGCACAGTTAGGTTCAGGCTATAGGTCTGTGAGCACAGTGAGGTTCAGGCTATAGGTTTGTGAGCACAGTTAGGTTCAGGCTATAGGTTTGTGAGCACAGTTAGGTTCAGGCTATAGGTCTGTGAGCACAGTTAGGTTCAGGCTATATGCCTGTGAGCACAGTTAGGTTCAGGCTATAGGTTTGTGAGCATAGTTAGGTTCAGGCTATAGGTTTGTGAGCACAGTTAGGTTTATGCTATAGGTCTGTGAGCACAGTTAGGTTCAGGCTATAGGCCTGTGAGCACAGTTAGGTTCAGGCTATAGGCCTGAGGGCGCAGTTAGGTTCAGGCTATAGGTCTGTGAGCACAGTTAGGTTAAGGCTATATGCCTGTGGGTGCAGTGAGGTTCAGGCTATAGGTCTGTGAGCACAGTTAGGTTCAGGCTATAGGTCTGTGAGCACAGTTAGGTTCAGGCTATAGGTTTGTGAGCACAGTAAGGTTCAGGCTATAGGTTTGTGAGCACAGTTAGGTTCAGGCTATAGGTTTGTGAGCACAGTTAGGTTCAGGCTATAGAGCTGTGGGCACAGTTAGGTTCAGGCTATAGGTTTGTGAGCACAGTTAGGTTCAGGCTTTATGCCTGTGGGCGCAGTGAGGTTCAGGCTATAGGCCTGTGGGCGCAGTGAGGTTCAGGCTATAGGTCTGTGGGTGCAGTGAGGTTCAGGCTATAGGTTTGTGAGCACAGTTAGGTTCAGGCTATAGGTCTGTGAGCACAGTTAGGTTCAGGCTATAGGCCTGTGAGCACAGTTAGGTTCAGGCTATAGTTTTGTGAGCACAGTTAGGTTCAGTCTATAGGTTTGTGAGCACAGTTAGGTTTATGCTATAGCTCTGTGAGCACAGTTAGGTTCAGGCTATAAGCCTGTGGGTGCAGTGAGGTTCAGGCTATAGGTCTGTGAGCACAGTTAGGTTCAGGCTATAGGTCTGTGAGCACAGTTATGTTCAGGTTATAGGCCTGTGGGCACAGTTAGGTTCAGGCTATAGGCCTGTGGGTGCAGTGAGGTTCAGGCTATAGGCCTGTGGGTGCAGTGAGGTTCAGGCTATAGGTTTGTGAGCACAGTTAGGTTCAGGCTATAGGTTTGTGAGCACAGTTAGGTTCAGGCTATAGGTTTGTGAGCACAGTTAGGTTCAGGCTATAGGTTTGTGAGCACAGTTAGGTTTATGCTATAGGTCTGTGAGCACAGTTAGGTTCAGGCTATAGGTCTGTGAGCACAGTTAGGTTCAGGCTATAGGTTTGTGAGCACAGTTAGGTTTATGCTATAGGTCTGTGAGCACAGTTAGGTTCAGGCTCTATGCCTGTGGGTGCAGTGAGGTTCAGGCTATAGGTCTGTGAGCACAGTTAGGTTCAGGCTATAGGTCTGTGAGCACAGTTAGGTTCAGGCTATAGGCCTGTGGGCACAGTTAGGTTCAGGCTATAGGCCTGTGGGTGCAGTGAGGTTCAGGCTATAGGTTTGTGAGCACAGTTAGGTTCAGGCTATAGGTCTGTGAGCACAGTTAGGTTCAGGCTATAGGCCTGTGGGCACAGTTAGGTTCAGGCTATAGGCCTGTGGGTGCAGTGAGGCACAGGCTATAGAGCTGTGGGTGCAGTGAGGTTCAGGCTATAGAGCTGTGGGCACAGTTAGATTCAGGCTATAGAGCTGTGGGCGCAGTGAGGTTCAGGCTATAGAGCTGTGGGCGCAGTGAGGTTCAGGCTATAGGCCTGTGGGCACAGTTAGGTTCAGGCTATAGGCCTGTGGGCACAGTTAGGTTCAGGCTATAGGTTTGTGAGCACAGTTAGGTTTATGCTATAGGTCTGTGAGCACAGTTAGGTTCAGGCTATAGGTCTGTGAGCACAGTTAGGTTCAGGCTATAGGCCTGTGGGCACAGTTAGGTTCAGGCTATAGGCCTGTGGGTGCAGTGAGGTTCAGGCTATAGGTTTGTGAGCACAGTTAGGTTCAGGCTATAGGTTTGTGAGCACAGTTAGGTTCAGGCTATAGGTTTGTGAGCACAGTTAGGTTCAGGCTATAGGTTTGTGAGCACAGTTAGGTTCAGGCTATAGGTTTGTGAGCACAGTTAGGTTCAGGCTATAGGTTTGTGAGCACAGTTAGGTTCAGGCTATAGAGCTGTGGGCACAGTTAGGTTCAGGCTATAGGTTTGTGAGCACAGTTAGGTTCAGGCTATAGGCCTGTGGGCGCAGTGAGGTTCAGGCTATAGGCCTGTGGGCGCAGTGAGGTTCAGGCTATAGGCCTGTGGGTGCAGTGAGGTTCAGGCTATAGGTTTGTGAGCACAGTTAGGTTCAGGCTATAGGTCTGTGAGCACAGTTAGGTTCAGGCTATAGTCCTGTGAGCACAGTTAGGTTCAGGCTATAGGTTTGTGAGCACAGTTAGGTTCAGGCTATAGGTTTGTGAGCACAGTTAGGTTTATGCTATAGCTCTGTGAGCACAGTTAGGTTCAGGCTATAAGCCTGTGGGTGCAGTGAGGTTCAGGCTATAGGTCTGTGAGCACAGTTAGGTTCAGGCTATAGGTCTGTGAGCACAGTTAGGTTCAGGTTATAGGCCTGTGGGCACAGTTAGGTTCAGGCTATAGGCCTGTGGGTGCAGTGAGGTTCAGGCTATAGGCCTGTGGGTGCAGTGAGGTTCAGGCTATAGGTTTGTGAGCACAGTTAGGTTCAGGCTATAGGTTTGTGAGCACAGTTAGGTTCAGGCTATAGGTTTGTGAGCACAGTTAGATTCAGGCTATAGGTTTGTGAGCACAGTTAGGTTTATGCTATAGGTCTGTGAGCACAGTTAGGTTCAGGCTATAGGTCTGTGAGCACAGTTAGGTTCAGGCTATAGGTTTGTGAGCACAGTTAGGTTTATGCTATAGGTCTGTGAGCACAGTTAGGTTCAGGCTATATGCCTGTGGGTGCAGTGAGGTTCAGGCTATAGGTCTGTGAGCACAGTTAGGTTCAGGCTATAGGTCTGTGAGCACAGTTAGGTTCAGGCTATAGGCCTGTGGGCACAGTTAGGTTCAGGCTATAGGCCTGTGGGTGCAGTGAGGTTCAGGCTATAGGTTTGTGAGCACAGTTAGGTTCAGGCTATAGGTTTGTGAGCACAGTTAGGTTCAGGCTATAGGTTTGTGAGCACAGTTAGGTTCAGGCTATAGGTTTGTGAGCACAGTTAGGTTCAGGCTATAGGTTTGTGAGCACAGTTAGGTTTATGCTATAGGTCTGTGAGCACAGTTAGGTTCAGGCTATAGGTCTATGAGCACAGTTAGGTTCAGGCTATAGGTCTGTGAGCACAGTTAGGTTCAGGCTATAGGTCTGTGAGCACAGTTAGGTTCAAGTTATAGGCCTGTGGGTGCAGTGAGGTTCAGGCTATAGGTTTGTGAGCACAGTGAGGTTCAGGCTATAGGTCTGTGAGCACAGTGAGGTTCAGGCTATAGGTTTGTGAGCACAGTTAGGTTCAGGCTATAGGTTTGTGAGCACAGTTAGGTTCAGGCTATAGGTCTGTGAGCACAGTTAGGTTCAGGCTATATGCCTGTGAGCACAGTTAGGTTCAGGCTATAGGTTTGTGAGCATAGTTAGGTTCAGGCTATAGGTTTGTGAGCACAGTTAGGTTTATGCTATAGGTCTGTGAGCACAGTTAGGTTCAGGCTATAGGCCTGTGAGCACAGTTAGGTTCAGGCTATAGGCCTGTGGGCGCAGTTAGGTTCAGGCTATAGGTCTGTGAGCACAGTTAGGTTAAGGCTATAAGCCTGTGGGTGCAGTGAGTTTCAGGCTATAGGTCTGTGAGCACAGTTAGGTTCAGGCTATAGGTCTGTGAGCACAGTTAGGTTCAGGCTATATGCCTGTGGGCACAGTTAGGTTCAGGCTATAGGCCTGTGGGTGCAGTGAGGTTCAGGCTATAGGTTTGTGAGCACAGTTAGGTTCAGGCTATAGGTTTGTGAGCACAGTTAGGTTCAGGCTATAGGTTTGTGAGCACAGTTAGGTTCAGGCTATAGGTTTGTAAGCACAGTTAGGTTCAGGCTATAGGTTTGTGAGCACAGTTAGGTTCAGGCTATAGGTTTGTGAGCACAGTTAGGTTCAGGCTATAGAGCTGTGGGCACAGTTAGGTTTAGGCTATAGGTTTGTGAGCACAGTTAGGTTCAGGCTATAGGCCTGTGGGCGCAGTGAGGTTCAGGCTATAGGCCTGTGGGCGCAGTGAGGTTCAGGCTATAGGTCTGTGGGTGCAGTGAGGTTCAGGCTATAGGTTTGTGAGCACAGTTAGGTTCAGGCTATAGGTCTGTGAGCACAGTTAGGTTCAGGCTATAGGCCTGTGAGCACAGTTAGGTTCAGGCTATAGGTTTGTGAGCACAGTTAGGTTCAGTCTATAGGTTTGTGAGCACAGTTAGGTTTATGCTATAGCTCTGTGAGCACAGTTAGGTTCAGGCTATAAGCCTGTGGGTGCAGTGAGGTTCAGGATATAGGTCTGTGAGCACAGTTAGGTTCAGGCTATAGGTCTGTGAGCACAGTTAGGTTCAGGTTATAGGCCTGTGGGCACAGTTAGGTTCAGGCTATAGGCCTGTGGGTGCAGTGAGGTTCAGGCTATAGGCCTGTGGGTGCAGTGAGGTTCAGGCTATAGGTTTGTGAGCACAGTTAGGTTCAGGCTATAGGTTTGTGAGCACAGTTAGGTTCAGGCTATAGGTTTGTGAGCACAGTTAGGTTTATGCTATAGGTCTGTGAGCACAGTTAGGTTCAGGCTATAGGTCTGTGAGCACAGTTAGGTTCAGGCTATAGGTTTGTGAGCACAGTTAGGTTTATGCTATAGGTCTGTGAGCACAGTTAGGTTCAGGCTATATGCCTGTGGGTGCAGTGAGGTTCAGGCTATAGGTCTGTGAGCACAGTTAGGTTCAGGCTATAGGTCTGTGAGCACAGTTAGGTTCAGGCTATAGGCCTGTGGGCACAGTTAGGTTCAGGCTATAGGCCTGTGGGTGCAGTGAGGTTCAGGCTATAGGTTTGTGAGCACAGTTAGGTTCAGGCTATAGGTCTGTGAGCACAGTTAGGTTCAGGCTATAGGCCTGTGGGCACAGTTAGGTTCAGGCTATAGGCCTGTGGGTGCAGTGAGGCACAGGCTATAGAGCTGTGGGTGCAGTGAAGTTCAGGCTATAGAGCTGTGGGCACAGTTAGATTCAGGCTATAGAGCTGTGGGCGCAGTGAGGTTCAGGCTATAGAGCTGTGGGCGCAGTGAGGTTCAGGCTATAGGCCTGTGGGCACAGTTAGGTTCAGGCTATAGGCCTGTGGGCACATTTAGGTTCAGGCTATAGGTTTGTGAGCACAGTTAGGTTTATGCTATAGGTCTGTGAGCACAGTTAGGTTTAGGCTATAGGCCTGTGGGCACAGTTAGGTTCAGGCTATAGGCCTGTGGGTGCAGTGAGGTTCAGGCTATAGGTTTGTGAGCACAGTTAGGTTCAGGCTATAGGTTTGTGAGCACAGTTAGGTTCAGGCTATAGGTTTGTGAGCACAGTTAGGTTCAGGCTATAGGTTTGTAAGCACAGTTAGGTTCAGGCTATAGGTTTGTGAGCACAGTTAGGTTCAGGCTATAGGTTTGTGAGTACAGTTAGGTTCAGGCTATAGAGCTGTGGGCACAGTTAGGTTCAGGCTATAGGTTTGTGAGCACAGTTAGGTTCAGGCTATAGGCCTGTGGGCGCAGTGAGGTTCAGGCTATAGGCCTGTGGGCGCAGTGAGGTTCAGGCTTTAAGCCTGTGGGTGCAGTGAGGTTCAGGCTATAGGTTTGTGAGCACAGTTAGGTTCAGGCTATAGGTCTGTGAGCACAGTTAGGTTCAGGCTATAGTCCTGTGAGCACAGTTAGGTTCAGGCTATAGGTTTGTGAGCACAGTTAGGTTCAGGCTATAGGTTTGTGAGCACAGTTAGGTTTATGCTATAGCTCTGTGAGCACAGTTAGGTTCAGGCTATAAGCCTGTGGGTGCAGTGAGGTTCAGGCTATAGGTCTGTGAGCACAGTTAGGTTCAGGCTATAGGTCTGTGAGCACAGTTAGGTTCAGGTTATAGGCCTGTGGGCACAGTTAGGTTCAGGCTATAGGCCTGTGGGTGCAGTGAGGTTCAGGCTATAGGCCTGTGGGTGCAGTGAGGTTCAGGCTATAGGTTTGTGAGCACAGTTAGGTTCAGGCTATAGGCCTGTGGGTGCAGTGAGGTTCAGGCTATAGGTTTGTGAGCACAGTTAGGTTCAGGCTATAGGTTTGTGAGCACAGTTAGGTTCAGGCTATAGGTTTGTGAGCACAGTTAGATTCAGGCTATAGGTTTGTGAGCACAGTTAGGTTTATGCTATAGGTCTGTGAGCACAGTTAGGTTCAGGCTATAGGTCTGTGAGCACAGTTAGGTTCAGGCTATAGGTTTGTGAGCACAGTTAGGTTTATGCTATAGGTCTGTGAGCACAGTTAGGTTCAGGCTATATGCCTGTGGGTGCAGTGAGGTTCAGGCTATAGGTCTGTGAGCACAGTTAGGTTCAGGCTATAGGTCTGTGAGCACAGTTAGGTTCAGGCTATAGGCCTGTGGGCACAGTTAGGTTCAGGCTATAGGCCTGTGGGTGCAGTGAGGTTCAGGCTATAGGTTTGTGAGCACAGTTAGGTTCAGGCTATAGGTTTGTGAGCACAGTTAGGTTCAGGCTATAGGCCTGTGAGCACAGTTAGGTTCAGGCTATAGGCCTGTGAGCACAGTTAGGTTCAGGCTATAGGCCTGTGGGCGCAGTTAGGTTCAGGCTATAGGTCTGTGAGCACAGTGAGGTTCAGGCTATAGGTTTGTGAGCACAGTTAGGTTCAGGCTATAGGCTTGTGAGCACAGTTAGGTTCAGGCTATAGGTCTGTGAGCACAGTTAGATTCAGGCTATATGCCTGTGAGCACAGTTAGGTTCAGGCTATAGGTTTGTGAGCATAGTTAGGTTCAGGCTATAGGTTTGTGAGCACAGTTAGGTTTATGCTATAGGTCTGTGAGCACAGTTAGGTTCAGGCTATAGGCCTGTGAGCACAGTTAGGTTCAGGCTATAGGCCTGTGAGCACAGTTAGGTTCAGGCTATAGGCCTGTGGGCGCAGTTAGGTTCAGGCTATAGGTCTGTGAGCACAGTTAGGTTCAGGCTATAAGCCTGTGGGTGCAGTGAGGTTCAGGCTATAGGTCTGTGAGCACAGTTAGGTTCAGGTATAGGTCTGTGAGC
Source organism: Mixophyes fleayi (assembly GCF_038048845.1). Classification (NCBI taxonomy): domain Eukaryota; kingdom Metazoa; phylum Chordata; class Amphibia; order Anura; family Limnodynastidae; genus Mixophyes; species Mixophyes fleayi. The sequence goes on along the minus strand of NC_134402.1, from coordinate 443,465,761 downwards.
ACAGTTAGGTTCAGGCTATAGGCCTGTGGGCACAGTTAGGTTCAGGCTATAGGCCTGTGGGTGCAGTGAGGTTCAGGCTATAGGTTTGTGAGCACAGTTAGGTTCAGGCTATAGGTTTGTGAGCACAGTTAGGTTCAGGCTATAGGTTTGTGAGCACAGTTAGGTTCAGGCTATAGGTTTGTGAGCACAGTTTGGTTTATGCTATAGGTCTGTGAGCACAGTTAGGTTCAGGCTATAGGTCTGTGAGCACAGTTAGGTTCAGGCTATAGGTCTGTGAGCACAGTTAGGTTCAGGCTATAGGTCTGTGAGCACAGTTAGGTTCAGGCTATAAGCCTGTGGGTGCAGTGAGGTTCAGGATATAGGTTTGTGAGCACAGTTAGGTTCAGGCTATAGGTTTGTGAGCACAGTTAGGTTCAGGCTATAGGCCTGTGAGCACAGTTAGGTTCAGGCTATAGGTTTGTAAGCACAGTTAGGTTTATGCTATAGGTCTGTGAGCACAGTTAGGATCAGGCTATAAGCCTGTGGGTGCAGTGCGGTTCAGGCTATAGGTCTGTGAGCACAGTTAGCTTCAGGCTATAGGTCTGTGAGCACAGTTAGGTTCAGGCTATAGGCCTGTGGGCACAGTTAGGTTCAGGCTATAGGCCTGTGGGTGCAGTGAGGTTCAGGCTATAGGTTTGTGAGCACAGTTAGGTTCAGGCTATAGGTTTGTGAGCACAGTTAGGTTTAGGCTATAGGTTTGTGAGCACAGTTAGGTTCAGGCTATAAGCCTGTGGGTGCAGTGAGGTTCAGGCTATAGGCCTGTGGGCACAGTTAGGTTCAGGCTTAGGCCTGTGGGTGCAGTGAGGTTCAGGCTATAGAGCTGTGGGTGCAGTGAGGTTCAGGCTATAGGCCTGTGGGCACAGTTAGGTTCAGGCTATAGTCCTGTGAGCACAGTTAGGTTCAGGTTATAGGCCTGTGGGCACAGTTAGGTTCAGGCTATAGGCCTGTGGGTGCAGTGAGGTTCAGGCTATAGGCCTGTGGGTGCAGTGAGGTTCAGGCTATAGGTTTGTGAGCACAGTTAGGTTCAGGCTATAGGTTTGTGAGCACAGTTAGGTTCAGGCTATAGGTTTGTGAGCACAGTTAGGTTTATGCTATAGGTCTGTGAGCACAGTTAGGTTCAGGCTATAGGTCTGTGAGCACAGTTAGGTTCAGGCTATAGGTTTGTGAGCACAGTTAGGTTTATGCTATAGGTCTGTGAGCACAGTTAGGTTCAGGCTATATGCCTGTGGGTGCAGTGAGGTTCAGGCTATAGGTCTGTGAGCACAGTTAGGTTCAGGCTATAGGTCTGTGAGCACAGTTAGGTTCAGGCTATAGGCCTGTGGGCACAGTTAGGTTCAGGCTATAGGCCTGTGGGCTCAGTTAGGTTCAGGCTATAGGCCTGTGGGTGCAGTGAGGCACAGGCTATAGAGCTGTGGGTGCAGTGAAGTTCAGGCTATAGAGCTGTGGGCACAGTTAGATTCAGGCTATAGAGCTGTGGGCGCAGTGAGGTTCAGGCTATAGAGCTGTGGGCGCAGTGAGGTTCAGGCTATAGGCCTGTGGGCACAGTTAGGTTCAGGCTATAGGCCTGTGGGCACAGTTAGGTTCAGGCTATAGGTTTGTGAGCACAGTTAGGTTTATGCTATAGGTCTGTGAGCACAGTTAGGTTCAGGCTATAGGTCTGTGAGCACAGTTAGGTTTAGGCTATAGGCCTGTGGGCACAGTTAGGTTCAGGCTATAGGCCTGTGGGTGCAGTGAGGTTCAGGCTATAGGTTTGTGAGCACAGTTAGGTTCAGGCTATAGGTTTGTGAGCACAGTTAGGTTCAGGCTATAGGTTTGTGAGCACAGTTAGGTTCAGGCTATAGGTTTGTAAGCACAGTTAGGTTCAGGCTATAGGTTTGTGAGCACAGTTAGGTTCAGGCTATAGGTTTGTGAGCACAGTTAGGTTCAGGCTATAGAGCTGTGGGCACAGTTAGGTTCAGGCTATAGGTTTGTGAGCACAGTTAGGTTCAGGCTATAGGCCTGTGGGCGCAGTGAGGTTCAGGCTATAGGCCTGTGGGCGCAGTGAGGTTCAGGCTATAAGCCTGTGGGTGCAGTGAGGTTCAGGCTATAGGTTTGTGAGCACAGTTAGGTTCAGGCTATAGGTCTGTGAGCACAGTTAGGTTCAGGCTATAGTCCTGTGAGCACAGTTAGGTTCAGGCTATAGGTTTGTGAGCACAGTTAGGTTCAGGCTATAGGTTTGTGAGCACAGTTAGGTTTATGCTATAGCTCTGTGAGCACAGTTAGGTTCAGGCTATAAGCCTGTGGGTGCAGTGAGGTTCAGGCTATAGGTCTGTGAGCACAGTTAAGTTCAGGCTATAGGTCTGTGAGCACAGTTAGGTTCAGGTTATAGGCCTGTGGGCACAGTTAGGTTCAGGCTATAGGCCTGTGGGTGCAGTGAGGTTCAGGCTATAGGCCTGTGGGTGCAGTGAGGTTCAGGCTATAGGTTTGTGAGCACAGTTAGGTTCAGGCTATAGGCCTGTGGGTGCAGTGAGGTTCAGGCTATAGGTTTGTGAGCACAGTTAGGTTCAGGCTATAGGTTTGTGAGCACAGTTAGGTTTATGCTATAGGTCTGTGAGCACAGTTAGGTTCAGGCTATATGCCTGTGGGTGCAGTGAGGTTCAGGCTATAGGTCTGTGAGCACAGTTAGGTTCAGGCTATAGGTCTGTGAGCACAGTTAGGTTCAGGCTATAGGCCTGTGGGCACAGTTAGGTTCAGGCTATAGGCCTGTGGGTGCAGTGAGGTTCAGGCTATAGGTTTGTGAGCACAGTTAGGTTCAGGCTATAGGTTTGTGAGCACAGTTAGGTTCAGGCTATAGGCCTGTGAGCACAGTTAGGTTCAGGCTATAGGCCTGTGAGCACAGTTAGGTTCAGGCTATAGGCCCGTGGGCGCAGTTAGGTTCAGGCTATAGGTCTGTGAGCACAGTGAGGTTCAGGCTATAGGTTTGTGAGCACAGTTAGGTTCAGGCTATAGGTTTGTGAGCACAGTTAGGTTCAGGCTATAGGTCTGTGAGCACAGTTAGGTTCAGGCTATATGCCTGTGAGCACAGTTAGGTTCAGGCTATAGGTTTGTGAGCATAGTTAGGTTCAGGCTATAGGTTTGTGAGCACAGTTAGGTTTATGCTATAGGTCTGTGAGCACAGTTAGGTTCAGGCTATAGGCCTGTGAGCACAGTTAGGTTCAGGCTATAGGCCTGTGAGCACAGTTATGTTCAGGCTATAGGCCTGTGGGCGCAGTTAGGTTCAGGCTATAGGTCTGTGAGCACAGTTAGGTTCAGGCTATAAGCCTGTGGGTGCAGTGAGGTTCAGGCTATAGGTCTGTGAGCACAGTTAGGTTCAGGTATAGGTCTGTGAGCACAGTTAGGTTCAGGCTATAGGCCTGTGGGCACAGTTAGGTTCAGGCTATAGGCCTGTGGGTGCAGTGAGGTTCAGGCTATAGGTTTGTGAGCACAGTTAGGTTCAGGCTATAGGTTTGTGAGCACAGTTAGGTTCAGGCTATAGGTTTGTGAGCACAGTTAGGTTCAGGCTATAGGTTTGTGAGCACAGTTTGGTTTATGCTATAGGTCTGTGAGCACAGTTAGGTTCAGGCTATAGGTCTGTGAGCACAGTTAGGTTCAGGCTATAGGTCTGTGAGCACAGTTAGGTTCAGGCTATAGGTCTGTGAGCACAGTTAGGTTCAGGCTATAAGCCTGTGGGTGCAGTGAGGTTCAGGCTATAGGTTTGTGAGCACAGTTAGGTTCAGGCTATAGGTTTGTGAGCACAGTTAGGTTCAGGCTATAGGCCTGTGAGCACAGTTAGGTTCAGGCTATAGGTTTGTAAGCACAGTTAGGTTTATGCTATAGGTCTGTGAGCACAGTTAGGTTCAGGCTATAAGCCTGTGGGTGCAGTGCGGTTCAGGCTATAGGTCTGTGAGCACAGTTAGCTTCAGGCTATAGGTCTGTGAGCACAGTTAGGTTCAGGCTATAGGCCTGTGGGCACAGTTAGGTTCAGGCTATAGGCCTGTGGGTGCAGTGAGGTTCAGGCTATAGGTTTGTGAGCACAGTTAGGTTCAGGCTATAGGTTTGTGAGCACAGTTAGGTTTAGGCTATAAGCCTGTGGGTGCAGTGAGGTTCAGGCTATAGGCCTGTGGGCACAGTTAGGTTCAGGCTTAGGCCTGTGGGTGCAGTGAGGTTCAGGCTATAGAGCTGTGGGTGCAGTGAGGTTCAGGCTATAGGCCTGTGGGCACAGTTAGGTTCAGGCTATAGTCCTGTGAGCACAGTTAGGTTTAGGATATAGGCCTGTGGGCACAGTTAGGTTCAGGCTATAAGCCTGTGGGTGCAGTGAGGTTCAGGCTATAGGTCTGTGGGCACAGTTAGGTTCAGGCTATAGGCCTGTGAGCACAGTTAGGTTCATGCTATAGATCTGTGGGCGCAGTTAGGTTCAGGCTATAGGTCTGTGGGCACAGTTAGGTTCAGGCTATAGGTCTGTGAGCACAGTTAGGTTCAGGCTATAGGTCTGTGAGCACAGTTAGATTTAGGCTATAGGCCTGTGGGTGCAGTGAGGTTCAGGCTATAGGTTTGTGAGCACAGTGAGGTTCAGGCTATAGGTCTGTGAGCACAGTGAGGTTCAGGCTATAGGTTTGTGAGCACAGTTAGGTTCAGGCTATAGGTTTGTGAGCACAGTTAGGTTCAGGCTATAGGTCTGTGAGCACAGTTAGGTTCAGGCTATAGGTTTGTGAGCATAGTTAGGTTCAGGCTATAGGTTTGTGAGCACAGTTAGGTTTATGCTATAGGTCTGTGAGCACAGTTAGGTTCAGGCTATAGGCCTGTGAGCACAGTTAGGTTCAGGCTATAGGCCTGTGAGCACAGTTAGGTTCAGGCTATAGGCCTGTGGGTGCAGTTAGGTTCAGGCTATAGGTCTGTGAGCACAGTTAGGTTCAGGCTATAAGCCTGTGGGTGCAGTGAGGTTCAGGCTATAGGTCTGTGAGCACAGTTAGGTTCAGGCTATAGGTCTGTGAGCACAGTTAGGTTCAGGCTATAGGCCTGTGGGCACAGTTAGGTTCAGGCTATAGGCCTGTGGGTGCAGTGAGGTTCAGGCTATAGGTTTGTGAGCACAGTTAGGTTCAGGCTATAGGTTTGTGAGCACAGTTAGGTTCAGGCTATAGGTTTGTGAGCACAGTTAGGTTCAGGCTATAGGTTTGTGAGCACAGTTTGGTTTATGCTATAGGTCTGTGAGCACAGTTAGGTTCAGGCTTTAGGTCTGTGAGCACAGTTAGGTTCAGGCTATAGGTCTGTGAGCACAGTTAGGTTCAGGCTATAGGTCTGTGAGCACAGTTAGGTTCAGGCTATAAGCCTGTGGGTGCAGTGAGGTTCAGGCTATAGGTTTGTGAGCACAGTTAGGTTCAGGCTATAGGCCTGTGAGCACAGTTAGGTTCAAGCTATAGATTTGTGAGCACAGTTAGGTTCAGGCTATAGGTTTGTAAGCACAGTTAGGTTTATGCTATAAGTCTGTGAGCACAGTTAGGTTCAGGCTATAAGCCTGTGGGTGCAGTGCGGTTCAGGCTATAGGTCTGTGAGCACAGTTAGCTTCAGGCTATAGGTCTGTGAGCACAGTTAGGTTCAGGCTATAGGCCTGTGGGCACAGTTAGGTTCAGCCTATAGGCCTGTGGGTGCAGTGAGGTTCAGGCTATAGGTTTGTGAGCACAGTTAGGTTCAGGCTATAGGTTTGTGAGCACAGTTAGGTTTAGGCTATAGGTTTGTGAGCACAGTTAGGTTCAGGCTATAAGCCTGTGGGTGCAGTGAGGTTCAGGCTATAGGCCTGTGGGCACAGTTAGGTTCAGGCTTAGGCCTGTGGGTGCAGTGAGGTTCAGGCTATAGAGCTGTGGGTGCAGTGAGGTTCAGGCTATAGGCCTGTGGGCACAGTTAGGTTCAGGCTATAGTCCTGTGAGCACAGTTAGGTTTAGGATATAGGCCTGTGGGCACAGTTAGGTTCAGGCTATAAGCCTGTGGGTGCAGTGAGGTTCAGGCTATAGGTCTGTGGGCACAGTTAGGTTCAGGCTATAGGTCTGTGAGCACAGTTAGGTTCAGGCTATAGGTCTGTGAGCACAGTTAGGTTCAGGCTATAGGCCTGTGGGTGCAGTGAGGTTCAGGCTATAGGTTTGTGAGCACAGTGAGGTTCAGGCTATAGGTCTGTGAGCACAGTGAGGTTCAGGCTATAGGTTTGTGAGCACAGTTAGGTTCAGGCTATAGGTTTGTGAGCACAGTTAGGTTCAGGCTATAGGTCTGTGAGCACAGTTAGGTTCAGGCTATAGGCCTGTGAGCACAGTTAGGTTCAGGCTATAGGTTTGTGAGCATAGTTAGGTTCAGGCTATAGGTTTGTGAGCACAGTTAGGTTTATGCTATAGGTCTGTGAGCACAGTTAGGTTCAGGCTATAGGCCTGTGAGCACAGTTAGGTTCAGGCTATAGGCCTTTGGGCGCAGTTAGGTTCAGGCTATAGGTCTGTGAGCACAGTTAGGTTCAGGCTATAAGCCTGTGGGTGCAGTGAGGTTCAGGCTATAGGTCTGTGAGCACAGTTAGGTTTAGGCTATAGGTCTGTGAGCACAGTTAGGTTCAGGCTATAGGCCTGTGGGCACAGTTAGGTTCAGGCTATAGGCCTGTGGGTGCAGTGAGGTTCAGGCTATAGGTTTGTGAGCACAGTTAGGTTCAGGCTATAGGTTTGTGAGCACAGTTAGGTTCAGGCTATAGGTTTGTGAGCACAGTTAGGTTCAGGCTATAGGTTTGTGAGCACAGTTAGGTTTATGCTATAGGTCTGTGAGCACAGTTAGGTTCAGGCTATAGGTCTGTGAGCACAGTTAGGTTCAGGCTATAGGTCTGTGAGCACAGTTAGGTTCAGGCTATAGGTCTGTGAGCACAGTTAGGTTCAGGCTATAGGCCTGTGGGTGCAGTGAGGTTCAGGCTATAGGGTTTGTGAGCACAGTGAGGTTCAGGCTATAGGTCTGTGAGCACAGTGAGGTTCAGGCTATAGGTTTGTGAGCACAGTTAGGTTCAGGCTATAGGTTTGTGAGCACAGTTAGGTTCAGGCTATAGGTCTGTGAGCACAGTTAGGTTCAGGCTATAGGCCTGTGAGCACAGTTAGGTTCAGGCTAAAGGTTTGTGAGCACAGTTAGGTTCAGGTTATAGGTTTGTGAGCACAGTTAGGTTTATGCTATAGGTCTGTGAGCACAGTTAGGTTCAGGCTATAGGCCTGTGAGCACAGTTAGGTTCAGGCTATAGGCCTGTGGGCGCAGTTAGGCTCAGGCTATAGGTCTGTGAGCACAGTTAGGTTCAGGCTATAAGCCTGTGGGTGCATTGAGGTTCAGGCTATAGGTCTGTGAGCACAGTTAGGTTCAGGCTATAGGTCTGTGAGCACAGTTAGGTTCAGGCTATAGGCCTGTGGGCACAGTTAGGTTCAGGCTATAGGCCTGTGGGTGCAGTGAGGTTCAGGCTATAGGTTTGTGAGCACAGTTAGGTTCAGGCTATAGGTTTGTGAGCACAGTTAGGTTTATGCTATAGGTCTGTGAGCACAGTTAGGTTAAGGCTATAGGTCTGTGAGCACAGTTAGGTTCAGGCTATAGGTCTGTGAGCACAGTTAGGTTCAGGCTATAGGTCTGTGAGCACAGTTAGGTTCAGGCTATAAGCCTGTGGGTGCAGTGAGGTTCAGGCTATAGGTTTGTGAGCACAGTTAGGTTCAGGCTATAGGTTTGTGAGCACAGTTAGGTTCAGGCTATAGGCCTGTGAGCACAGTTAGGTTCAGGCTATAGGTTTGTGAGCACAGTTAGGTTCAGGCTATAGGTTTGTGAGCACAGTTAGGTTTATGCTATAGGTCTGTGAGCACAGTTAGGTTCAGGCTATAAGCCTGTGGGTGCAGTGAGGTTCAGGCTATAGGTCTGTGAGCACAGTTAGGTTCAGGCTATAGGTCTGTGAGCACAGTTAGGTTCAGGCTATAGGCCTGTGGGCACAGTTAGGTTCAGGCTATAGGCCTGTGGGTGCAGTGAGGTTCAGGCTATAGGTTTGTGAGCACAGTTAGGTTCAGGCTATAGGTTTGTGAGCACAGTTAGGTTTAGGCTATAGGTTTGTGAGCACAGTTAGGTTCAGGCTATAGGTCTGTGAGCACAGTTAGGTTCAGGCTATAGGTCTGTGAGCACAGTTAGGTTCAGGCTATAGGTCTGTGAGCACAGTTAGGTTCAGGCTATAGGCCTGTGGGTGCAGTGAGGTTCAGGCTATAGGTTTGTGAGCACAGTGAGGTTCAGGCTATAGGTCTGTGAGCACAGTTAGGTTCAGGCTATAGGTTTGTGAGCACAGTTAGGTTCAGGCTATAGGTCTGTGAGCACAGTTAGGTTCAGGCTATAGGCCTGTGAGCACAGTTAGGTTCAGGCTATAGGTTTGTGAGCATAGTTAGGTTCAGGCTATAGGTTTGTGAGCACAGTTAGGTTTATGCTATAGGTCTGTGAGCACAGTTAGGTTCAGGCTATAGGCCTGTGAGCACAGTTAGGTTCAGGCTATAGGCCTGTGGGCGCAGTTAGGTTCAGGCTATAGGTCTGTGAGCACAGTTAGGTTCAGGCTATAAGCCTGTGGGTGCAGTGAGGTTCAGGCTATAGATCTGTGAGCACAGTTAGGTTCAGGCTATAGGTCTGTGAGCACAGTTAGGTTCAGGCTATAGGCCTGTGGGCACAGTTAGGTTCAGGCTATAGGCCTGTGGGTGCAGTGAGGTTCAGGCTATAGGTTTGTGAGCACAGTTAGGTTCAGGCTATAGGTTTGTGAGCACAGTTAGGTTCAGGCTATAGGTTTGTGAGCACAGTTAGGTTCAGGCTATAGGTTTGTGAGCACAGTTAGGTTCAGGCTATAGGTTTGTGAGCACAGTTAGGTTTATGCTATAGGTCTGTGAGCACAGTTAGGTTCAGGCTATAGGTCTGTGAGCACAGTTAGGTTCAGGCTATAAGTCTGTGAGCACAGTTAGGTTCAGGCTATAGGTCTGTGAGCACAGTTAGGTTCAGGCTATAGGCCTGTGGGTGCAGTGAGGTTCAGGCTATAGGTTTGTGAGCACAGTGAGGTTCAGGCTATAGGTCTGTGAGCACTGTGAGGTTCAGGCTATAGGTTTGTGAGCACAGTTAGGTTCAGTCTATAGGTTTGTGAGCACAGTTAGGTTCAGGCTATAGGTCTGTGAGCACAGTTAGGTTCAGGCTATAGGCCTGTGAGCACAGTTAGGTTCAGGCTATAGGTTTGTGAGCACAGTTAGGTTCAGGCTATAGGCTTGTGAGCACAGTTAGGTTTATGCTATAGGTCTGTGAGCACAGTTAGGTTCAGGCTATAGGCCTGTGAGCACAGTTAGGTTCAGGCTATAGGCCTGTGGGCGCAGTTAGGTTCAGGCTATAGGTCTGTGAGCACAGTTAGGTTCAGGCTATAAGCCTGTGGGTGCAGTGAGGTTCAGGCTATAGGTCTGTGAGCACAGTTAGGTTCAGGCTATAGGTCTGTGAGCACAGTTAGGTTCAGGCTATAGGCCTGTGGGCACAGTTAGGTTCAGGCTATAGGCCTGTGGGTGCAGTGAGGTTCAGGCTATAGGTTTGTGAGCACAGTTAGGTTCAGGCTATAGGTTTGTGAGCACAGTTAGGTTCAGGCTATAGGTTTGTGAGCACAGTTAGGTTCAGGCTATAGGTTTGTGAGCACAGTTAGGTTCAGGCTATAGGTTTGTGAGCACAGTTAGGTTTATGCTATAGGTCTGTGAGCACAGTTAGGTTCAGGCTATAGGTCTGTGAGCACAGTTAGGTTCAGGCTATAAGTCTGTGAGCACAGTTAGGTTCAGGCTATAGGTCTTTGAGCACAGTTAGGTTCAGGCTATAGGCCTGTGGGTGCAGTGAGGTTCAGGCTATAGGTCTGTGAGCACAGTGAGGTTCAGGCTATAGGTTTGTGAGCACAGTTAGGTTCAGTCTATAGGTTTGTGAGCACAGTTAGGTTCAGGCTATAGGTCTGTGAGCACAGTTAGGTTCAGGCTATAGGCCTGTGAGCACAGTTAGGTTCAGGCTATAGGTTTGTGAGCACAGTTAGGTTCAGGCTATAGGTTTGTGAGCACAGTTAGGTTTATGCTATAGGTCTGTGAGCACAGTTAGGTTCAGGCTATAGGCCTGTGAGCACAGTTAGGTTCAGGCTATAGGCCTGTGGGCGCAGTTAGGTTCAGGCTATAGGTCTGTGAGCACAGTTAGGTTCAGGCTATAGGCCTGTGGGTGCAGTGAGGTTCAGGCTATAGGTTTGTGAGCACAGTTAGGTTCAGGCTATAGGTTTGTGAGCACAGTTAGGTTCAGGCTATAGGTTTGTGAGCACAGTTAGGTTCAGGCTATAGGTTTGTGAGCACAGTTAGGTTTATGCTATAGGTCTGTGAGCACAGTTAGGTTCAGGCTATAGGTCTGTGAGCACAGTTAGGTTCAGGCTATAGGTCTGTGAGCACAGTTAGGTTCAGGCTATAGGTCTGTGAGCACAGTTAGGTTCAGGCTATAAGCCTGTGGGTGCAGTGAGGTTCAGGCTATAGGTTTGTGAGCACAGTTAGGTTCAGGCTATAGGTTTGTGAGCACAGTTAGGTTCAGGCTATAGGCCTGTGAGCACAGTTAGGTTCAGGCTATAGGTTTGTGAGCACAGTTAGGTTCAGGCTATAGGTTTGTGAGCACAGTTAGGTTTATGCTATAGGTCTGTGAGCACAGTTAGGTTCAGGCTATAAGCCTGTGGGTGCAGTGAGGTTCAGGCTATAGGTCTGTGAGCACAGTTAGGTTCAGGCTATAGGTCTGTGAGCACAGTTAGGTTCAGGCTATAGGCCTGTGGGCACAGTTAGGTTCAGGCTATAGGCCTGTGGGTGCAGTGAGGTTCAGGCTATAGGTTTGTGAGCACAGTTAGGTTCAGGCTATAGGTTTGTGAGCACAGTTAGGTTTAGGCTATAGGTTTGTGAGCACAGTTAGGTTCAGGCTATAGGTCTGTGAGCACAGTTAGGTTCAGGCTATAGGTCTGTGAGCACAGTTAGTTTCAGGCTATAGGTCTGTGAGCACAGTTAGGTTCAGGCTATAGGCCTGTGGGTGCAGTGAGGTTCAGGCTATAGGTTTGTGAGCACAGTTAGGTTCAGGCTATAGGTCTGTGAGCACAGTTAGGTTCAGGCTATAGGCCTGTGGGCACAGTTAGGTTCAGGCTAAAGGCCTGTGGGTGCAGTGAGGTTCAGGCTATAGGTTTGTGAGCACAGTTAGGTTCAGGCTATAGGTTTGTGAGCACAGTTAGGTTTAGGCTATAGGTTTGTGAGCACAGTTAGGTTCAGGCTATAGGTCTGTGAGCACAGTTAGGTTCAGGCTATAGGTCTGTGAGCACAGTTAGGTTCAGGCTATAGGTCTGTGAGCACAGTTAGGTTCAGGCTATAGGCCTGTGGGTGCAGTGAGGTTCAGGCTATAGGTTTGTGAGCACAGTGAGGTTCAGGCTATAGGTCTGTGAGCACAGTGAGGTTCAGGCTATAGGTTTGTGAGCACAGTTAGGTTCAGGCTATAGGTTTGTGAGCACAGTTAGGTTCAGGCTATAGGTCTGTGAGCACAGTTAGGTTCAGGCTATAGGCCTGTGAGCACAGTTAGGTTCAGGCTATAGGTTTGTGAGCATAGTTAGGTTCAGGCTATAGGTTTGTGAGCACAGTTAGGTTTATGCTAAAGGTCTGTGAGCACAGTTAGGTTCAGGCTATAGGCCTGTGAGCACAGTTAGGTTCAGGCTATAGGCCTGTGGGCGCAGTTAGGTTCAGGCTATAGGTCTGTGAGCACAGTTAGGTTCAGGCTATAAGCCTGTGGGTGCAGTGAGGTTCAGGCTATAGGTCTGTGAGCACAGTTAGGTTCAGGCTATAGGTCTGTGAGCACAGTTAGGTTCAGGCTATAGGCCTGTGGGCACAGTTAGGTTCAGGCTATAGGCCTGTGGGTGCAGTGAGGTTCAGGCTATAGGTTTGTGAGCACAGTTAGGTTCAGGCTATAGGTTTGTGAGCACAGTTAGGTTCAGGCTATAGGTTTGTGAGCACAGTTAGGTTCAGGCTATAGGTTTGTGAGCACAGTTAGGTTCAGGCTATAGGTTTGTTAGCACAGTTAGGTTTATGCTATAGGTCTGTGAGCACAGTTAGGTTCAGGCTATAGGTCTGTGAGCACAGTTAGGTTCAGGCTATAAGTCTGTGAGCACAGTTAGGTTCAGGCTATAGGTCTGTGAGCACAGATAGGTTCAGGCTATAGGCCTGTGGGTGCAGTGAGGTTCAGGCTATAGGCCTGTGGGTGCAGTGAGGTTCAGGCTATAGGTTTGTGAGCACAGTGAGGTTCAGGCTATAGGTCTGTGAGCACTGTGAGGTTCAGGCTCTAGGTTTGTGAGCACAGTTAGGTTCAGTCTATAGGTTTGTGAGCACAGTTAGGTTCAGGCTATAGGTCTGTGAGCACAGTTAGGTTCAGGCTATAGGCCTGTGAGCACAGTTAGGTTCAGGCTATAGGTTTGTGAGCACAGTTAGGTTCAGGCTATAGGTTTGTGAGCACAGTTAGGTTTATGCTATAGGTCTGTGAGCACAGTTAGGTTCAGGCTATAGGCCTGTGAGCACAGTTAGGTTCAGGCTATAGGCCTGTGGGCGCAGTTAGGTTCAGGCTATAGGTCTGTGAGCACAGTTAGGTTCAGGCTATAAGCCTGTGGGTGCAGTGAGGTTCAGGCTATAGGTCTGTGAGCACAGTTAGGTTCAGGCTATAGGTCTGTGAGCACAGTTAGGTTCAGGCTATAGGCCTGTGGGCACAGTTAGGTTCAGGCTATAGGCCTGTGGGTGCAGTGAGGTTCAGGCTATAGGTTTGTGAGCACAGTTAGGTTCAGGCTATAGGTTTGTGAGCACAGTTAGGTTCAGGCTATAGGTTTGTGAGCACAGTTAGGTTCAGGCTATAGGTTTGTGAGCACAGTTAGGTTCAGGCTATAGGTTTGTGAGCACAGCTAGGTTTATGCTATAGGTCTGTGAGCACAGTTAGGTTCAGGCTATAGGTCTGTGAGCACAGTTAGGTTCAGGCTATAAGTCTGTGAGCACAGTTAGGTTCAGGCTATAGGTCTGTGAGCACAGTTAGGTTCAGGCTATAGGCCTGTGGGTGCAGTGAGGTTCAGGCTATAGGTTTGTGAGCACAGTGAGGTTCAGGCTATAGGTCTGTGAGCACAGTGAGGTTCAGGCTATAGGTTTGTGAGCACAGTTAGGTTCAGTCTATAGGTTTGTGAGCACAGTTAGGTTCAGGCTATAGGTCTGTGAGCACAGTTAGGTTCAGGCTATAGGCCTGTGAGCACAGTTAGGTTCAGGCTATAGGTTTGTGAGCACAGTTAGGTTCAGGCTATAGGTTTGTGAGCACAGTTAGGTTTATGCTATAGGCCTGTGAGCACAGTTAGGTTCAGGCTATAGGTTTGTGAGCACAGTTAGGTTCAGGCTATAGGTTTGTGAGCACAGTTAGGTTTATGCTATAGGTCTGTGAGCACAGTTAGGTTCAGGCTATAGGCCTGTGAGCACAGTTAGGTTCAGGCTATAGGCCTGTGGGCGCAGTTAGGTTCAGGCTATAGGTCTGTGAGCACAGTTAGGTTCAGGCTATAAGCCTGTGGGTGCAGTTAGGTTCAGGCTATAGGCCTGTGGGCACAGTTAGGTTCAGGCTATAGGCCTGTGGGTGCAGTGAGGTTCAGGCTATAGGTTTGTGAGCACAGTTAGGTTCAGGCTATAGGTTTGTGAGCACAGTTAGGTTCAGGCTATAGGTTTGTGAGCACAGTTAGGTTCAGGCTATAGGTTTGTGAGCACAGTTAGGTTTATGCTATAGGTCTGTGAGCACAGTTAGGTTCAGGCTATAGGTCTGTGAGCACAGTTAGGTTCAGGCTATAGGTCTGTGAGCACAGTTAGGTTCAGGCTATAGGTCTGTGAGCACAGTTAGGTTCAGGCTATAAGCCTGTGGGTGCAGTGAGGTTCAGGCTATAGGTTTGTGAGCACAGTTAGGTTCAGGCTATAGGTTTGTGAGCACAGTTAGGTTCAGGCTATAGGCCTGTGAGCACAGTTAGGTTCAGGCTATAGGTTTGTGAGCACAGTTAGGTTCAGGCTATAGGTTTGTGAGCACAGTTAGGTTTATGCTATATGTCTGTGAGCACAGTTAGGTTCAGGCTATAAGCCTGTGGGTGCAGTGAGGTTCAGGCTATAGGTCTGTGAGCACAGTTAGGTTCAGGCTATAGGTCTGTGAGCACAGTTAGGTTCAGGCTATAGGCCTGTGGGCACAGTTAGGTTCAGGCTATAGGCCTGTGGGTGCAGTGAGGTTCAGGCTATAGGTTTGTGAGCACAGTTAGGTTCAGGCTATAGGTTTGTGAGCACAGTTAGGTTTAGGCTATAGGTTTGTGAGCACAGTTAGGTTCAGGCTATAAGCCTGTGGGTGCAGTGAGGTTCAGGCTATAGGCCTGTGGGCACAGTTAGGTTCAGGCTATAGGCCTGTGGGTGCAGTGAGGTTCAGGCTATAGAGCTGTGGGTGCAGTGAGGTTCAGGCTATAGGCCTGTGGGCACAGTTAGGTTCAGGCTATAGTCCTGTGAGCACAGTTAGGTTTAGGATATAGGCCTGTGGGCACAGTTAGGTTCAGGCTATAAGCCTGTGGGTGCAGTGAGGTTCAGGCTATAGGTCTGTGGGCACAGTTAGGTTCAGGCTATAGGCCTGTGAGCACAGTTAGGTTCATGCTATAGATCTGTGGGCGCAGTTAGGTTCAGGCTATAGGTCTGTGGGCACAGTTAGGTTTAGGCTATAGTCCTGTGAGCACAGTTAGGTTCAGGCTATTGGCCTGTGGGTGCAGTGAGGCACAGGCTATAGAGCTGTGGGTGCAGTGAGGTTCAGGCTATAGAGCTGTGGGCACAGTTAGATTCAGGCTATAGAGCTGTGGGCGCAGTGAGGTTCAGGCTATAGAGCTGTGGGTGCAGTGAGGTTCAGGCTATAGGCCTGTGAGCACAGTTAGGTTCAGGCTATAGTCCTGTGAGCACAGTTAGGTTTAGGATATAGGCCTGTGGGCACAGTTAGGTTCAGGCTATAAGCCTGTGGGTGCAGTGAGGTTTAGGCTATAGGTCTGTGGGCACAGTTAGGTTCAGGCTATAGGCCTGTGAGCACAGTTAGGTTCATGCTATAGATCTGTGGGCGCAGTTAGGTTCAGGCTATAGGTCTGTGGGCACAGTTAGGTTCAGGCTATAGTCCTGTGAGCACAGTTAGGTTCAGGCTATAGGCCTGTGGGTGCAGTGAGGCACAGGCTATAGAGCTGTGGGTGCAGTGAGGTTCAGGCTATAGGCCTGTGGGCACAGTTAGGTTCAGGCTATAGGCCTGTGGGTGCAGTGAGGTTCAGGCTATAGAGCTGTGGGCGCAGTGAGGTTCAGGCTATAGGCCTGTGGGCACAGTTAGGTTCAGGCTATAGGCCTGTGGGCACAGTTAGGTTCAGGCTATAGGCCTGTGGGCACAGTTAGATTCAGGCTATAGAGCTGTGGGCGCAGTGAGGTTCAGGCTATAGAGCTGTGGGCACAGTTAGATTCAGGCTATAGAGCTGTGGGCGCAGTGAGGTTCAGGCTATAGAGCTGTGGGCGCAGTGAGGTTCAGGCTATATACCTGTGGGCACAGTTAGGTTCAGGCTATAGGCCTGTGGGCACAGTTAGGTTCAGGCTATAGGCCTGTGGGCACAGTTAGATTCAGGCTATAGAGCTGTGGGCGCAGTGAGGTTCAGGCTATAGAGCTGTGGGCGCAATGAGGTTCAGGCTATAGAGCTGTGGGCACAGTAAGGTTCAGGCTATAGGCCTGTGGGTACAGTTAGGTTCAGGCTATAGGCCTGTGGGCACAGTTAGATTAAGGCTATAACCTTGAGGCAGTCAGTTAGTCTAGAGTGGTCTGTGGCACTAGTGACAGACAGAATTGTCCTGGTTTCCCAGTACATTGGGTCTGCTATCGGTAATGGACATTTATCAGTGAGACCTGCCCGGTTTGTTCCCCTGGGTGGAAGTAAGTGGCCTGGTTAGGTAGAAGTGCCGGGTACCGTATTGCATATACTGTATCATATGTATCCTGAGCTGTGCAGTTTTGTTTAAGTACTTTCCCCCTTTTTGGTAACCAAGTGGCCATTTGTGTGGTAGTTGCGGGTAATACACAGTTTACAGCACAATCCTATAGCATACAGTACAGTATACCTGTTTAAGTGTCCCCTATAGGATCCAGAAGTCAGGCCCCCATTAAAGGTAGGCTTTTAGTATCCGGTAACGTCTGTAGTTTGTGATTTGTACCTTGGAACGGTGGGGTGAGTTAGAGCAGTGCATAAACTCAATAGTAGTAGCGTTAGAGCTGAGCAGCGGCCGATCGCATAGTTCATCATCATCACCATCTATTTATTTAGATAGCGCCACTAATTCCGCAGTGCTGTACAGAGAACTCACTCATATAGGGCAATATCATTTATAAATATCTCTGTGTCCATTTATTTGCTATTATAACTGTTTTTGTCCATATACCATGCAACATGTTACAAGACTGTTCATTAGTGCATTTATTAGTTGCTAATTCACCTATATATGCTGACTGGATACTTGATTCCCCCACTATGTATAATTCTAGCAGGGATAAGGTATGTTCTCCTCCCTTGTGATATCAGGCCAGGTAACACATGTCTGTCATCCTATGTTGTATCAAGTTAAATACTGGTGACTTTTATTGCGATTCACATACAAGGATAATCTCAAATTAGTACTTGTTGTTCCTGAGCTGATACTCTGAGAACGCTAGCTCTGATATCACAAATTCCTAGATGATTGGACTATGGCTAATAACATGGTCTGCGTGGCAGTCTAGTGATGGAAGCATTGCATACTTCCTAACACACACACACACACGCGCACACACACACACACTATCCTAAAATCTACATTCTTGATATCTAGCTGAGTAAGATCTGCTATATACTTCTTCTCGATTGCGGCAGTTCACCGCAAACAGTCATCATCATCTATTTATATAGCGCCACTAATTCCGTAGTGCTGTACAGAGAACTCAACACATCAGTCCCTGCCCCATTGGAGCTTACAGTCTAAATCCCCTAAGATACACACACACAGACCCAGAGAGACTAAGGGCAATTTAATAGCAGCCAATTAACCTACCAGAACGTTTTTGGAGTGTGGGAGGAAACCGGAGCACCCGGAGGAAACCCACGCAAACACGGGGAGAACATACAAACTCCTCACAGATAAGGCCATGGTCGGGAATCGAACTCATGACCCCAATACTGTGAGGCAGAAGTGCTAACCACTAAGCCACCGTGCTGCCCATAGTTTGTTGTTAGGATCAGGGTGCTGCTTTATTTTACTGTTATTGTTAGTGTTAACGCTAGTGTGGTAGGCACATCTGAGCAGGGAACTAGCTCTATTGGGGGGTCATGTCTAGTGACAATGTGCAGATAGCTATCAAACAGCAATATTGACAGTTTTCACATTGCTGCTTGTGGTGGCCCAAAACAATGCAACTTCTGAAAATAACCGGATTAAAATCGATTGGCCTCAGTGAGCACACACAAAACTTCATCCCCCTTGCTTTTTATTATTGTACAGAAATGTTTTACACGTTTGTAATATTGGACTAGAGGTTAAACAGACAAGAGTGAAAATAAACTGTGTGTATACCCAAATGGCTAAATCATTCAGCTAATTAAATAAAGCTTTGTTCATATGTTAAATTAATTAAGATAAACTTAACATGAGCCTGTGAACATTTAGAAATTGAGATTGTAATGATTTCACAGCAAAACCTGCTTTTCCAGTAGAACAGGCAATTGCATTACTGGAGAATACTCTTACTGACGTGTGATACTGTGCTGTGCACTAGCAAGTATCCGCTTCACAGAAAACGGTCACACAGGCTTCGACTAGTGATTACATTGCCCAAAGGATCTTCCGCTAGTCCCTAGGCCTAAATAGGACCAATATACCAGTGTTGACACAAGGTAAACAGGATCAAGGTACCATATAGTTCTCTGATGTTACAAAATCACAACACAAAATATTGTATATTAGTGCAAATGTGTGGCATAAGAACAAAATATATGTGCTACATAAAATATCTAATTGTCAATTCTGGAATGGGCTCCTGTAACAGAGTTTATGACTGAATGCCCGAAAATAACACAGGTGCCACAAATTTCAGTCGTTGAATTTATTTTTTTGTGTGATCATCATCATCATTTACTTGCAGGGCCCTATAATTCTCCACAGCTCAGAGGGGGAAGACAAATAGAAAATGGAAAAGAGACATACAAGGTTCACAGACGTGAGAATAAAGATAAGGGAGTGCCCTGCTTGTGTGAGTTTACAATCTAAGGGTGATGGCACAGTGACATACACTGGGTGGAGGGGGTGTGGCAACTACAGGGCCCAGCACCTCCTCAGACCCCTCGCTCCACCCCATAGGAGCAGATGACTGTTCTGACTGGCTTGTGCGTCGAACCACGCATGCTCAGAAGAGGCCACGCTCTGCTCCATCGAGAGCAGAGAGAGGGGCCCCTACTCAGATTTTGCTGTGGGGCCCCCTCAGCAACTGTTCCTCCTCTGGCACAGTGGTTAGCACTGTTGCCTCCAACAAAGGTGCTACCTATGTATGATGTTTATGTTGTCTCAGCATCATTGTGGATATCCTCCTAAGGTACAATAAACATATTTGGAGGTTACTTGTCCCTTGTGTGGATGTGTTTTTAAGCCTATCAATCATTAGATTGTTAACTTCCACAGGGGCAAACGCAGGATTTAGAAGGGGGGGTTTCCGCCCCCCCGAAAAAGAAAAAAAACGAACAAAAAAAACCGCAGCAGCTCCATTTCAGCGAGTCTAAATTCTACAGCAGCGCTGTCAAGAAGCATCCGCGGCAGTGCTGTATTATACTACAATACAGCACTGCCGCGACGCTTCTTTGACAGCGCCGCGGCTGCTGTACAGTACTGTTGGTTCCCGGAGGGGAGGGGTTTCTGGAGAACCAGAAACCCCCCCTGCGTGCGCCACTGTTCCATGAGACGTGCCACAAAGAATTTCTCTTATTATGCAGTGCTATGAAATATAGTGATGCTATTTAAATGAATGATAATAATATGTTAATGTATAATATAACACCAAGCATCACTATATATACTATAGATTACTGATATTCACTAAATTGTGTGGATTTATAAGCCCCTAGTCAGGGTCAGGCTGAGGGCCTGGGGCTGAAAATGATAAAGGGCTTATTGAGAGAAGTGCCGTTCTGCTGGAGGTGTGGCCAGTGCTGTGTGGGTGTGGCCAGTGCTGTATGGGGGTGGCCAGCTGTCTGTGTGCGTGGCCAGCACCACGGAGGGCATATCTTGCACTTCCCTCCAACCACCTACATCTCCCTCCCATCTTCCCTTATATAAAGAGAGCACCACTAACTGGATCACACTGCATGTATGTAAAGTGAACAGTAGAAATACGTCCCAGCTGTCCCTCATGCCGGTACAAGCTCCTGGCCAATCAGGATAGTCCCCTAAAATCAGGACTATCCTGATGGAATCGGTACAGTTGAGAGGTAAACGTATGTTATTTATTGACCATTGAAGACAAAAGTACAAACAATGGTTGATTATTATTATTTTATTTTCTATAAAGTGCTTTAACAGAGACATACATGAAAAATGTAGATTTTTCAGATTTTTAACATTGGACAAAAGTACAGGGTGTTAAAAACAAAAGAAAAACTTGAAAAAAAGTTGGTAATTTTGTTGCAAAAAAAAAAAAAGGAACTGATCCCAATGTTAATACACATGGGCCATTCACATGTGTATATTATATTTTCACATATCCCTTGTTGTCACATATCCAATGTAAAAATAAATTGTTCCTACCTGTTGTGTTGAATGCCGCTGACCTCCGTCTGGGACTGGGTGGTAGTTTGTATAGCACAATTCACACACAGCCTCTGTAGGTGCAGCCCCCACCTCACTCAGCAACAGGCAGCCTCGCTATTGGCTGCCTGTTGCTTTCCAACAACAGGACCGCCCCCTGGCAACCAGGGCAGCCTCACCACACGGCACAGCTCATCACCTCGCACCCCCCCTCCCTGCGCCAGGTGCCCTCACAAGAAAAATATGTGTTGTTTTCTGGTTTTGTTTTTTACTCCCGGCTGGCCTGGGCCTATTTCTATGGAGAGGCCTGGGGCTGCAGCCCCATCAGGTCCATTGTTAATCCGGCCCTGGCAGTAGTTTGTATCTACTTTGGAGCTTTTCCCCAATTTTAGAACTTTTTGAATTACAAAATTACACTGCAGGGTGTGTGCACAGCGGCTGACACTGGAGCTCGCAATATGATTGTACAATGTGATTGTGCAATGTGATTGTGCAATGAAGATGCATTTCTCAATCTTTTCTCTTTTGCACATACTTTTGCAGTCCATAGTAAAAAAAAAACAAAAAAACAAAAACATCTGGTACGACATTTGTCTACGTCCCAGATCGTCCAGATCACAAAACTATTCTGCCAAACAGTGCTCTGACGCATGCAAACACAGAAGCTCACAAGGCTACGACCACAGCTCATTAAGTCCCGTCCCTTCACGGCCCCACAACTCCACATTGATAGAGGTTAGGGGTATGGAATGGTGAAAATGACCTCAAATTTGGCAAGCGAGGGACCATTATTATAAAACTATGTAACCAGGAGGCAAAAACTCTAACCTATGCTTGAAAAAAATCTTCCTATAGATTCAACGCTGGCATTTTCAATGTTTTTCCTCTGATTGGTTGACATAGATCATGTGATCAATCAATCAACGTTAATTTTTTTACCATTAAATACATTTATCATGATGTTATTAATACCTACTGTATGCAAAATGCATTTTTTACAGTTGCTCTTAATTGCAAACACATGTTCTAGCTGCATACGCCACTGTCATCACTATCACTCGGCACTTCCATTTTCCCTCTAGCTGGTGTAAGCGATACGGCTAAAAATCACTTACCTGAGAGAAGCCTAGAGTTTGAATTGCACGAATGTGGGTGTGCTCGGCGTTGGCACGCCCTTGCATTCAAGTATACCCCCCCTTAGCTCCACTGTTCCACCCTTGAAATTGTAGGCTGTCGGAAGTGTCCTTTGCGTTCGAAGATCAATTGCGTTTACTGGCGTATGCTCCGTTTTTTAGCATACGCAGAGCAATCTTGCGCAAATTGTTTTCTCATTTCAGAAATTGACTGTGCTGTACCGAAGACGTCTCCACACCTGCTATTTTAGCGCTTAATCATCCTAAATTGAATGGTTGTCCTGATAATATTACTTTTATTGAGAAACTCTGTTTTATATCAACGTAATGTAACATCTCAGTAAAACGGCAAGCTTGCTACTTCATTTTTTAATTATTAATTAATGTCATATATCCTCTGCAGCAGCTGAACACTGCACTGAAGGCCTTTAAGGTCTGAAGATTTTATCACACCGCGGAGTACAGAAAATTAAATCTTATAAATCAGACTCAAGAGTCCCTATTTGTTTTATGGAGTTGTGTGGTGGCTTTGAGTGACCTAGATAGTCTCAGACAATTTTCACAGTAGGTGGAATAACTTCCTTAAGTGAGAAATTAGGCCGTAAAAGTTTAGGTTAAATAATCTGGAGTAATGGAAATTGAGTTTTTTATTGATGAAGTATATGAGTGATCTGTCAGTCTGACACATCGCCCTCATCCTTCATGGTATATCCTATGGTAATGACCAATGTTTCAAATATTCAGAAGGGATCTTTACTGTTGGGAGTTTAAAACTAGGTGATGGGACAATCTCTTTTAATTAAATCATCATGTCTGTGGTGTAATGCAGATATAGAATGTTTGTCATTAGCTGGAATAATGCACAGAAAATAACACACAGTGCAGGGTAACAAAGCAGTTTAAAAACTAGACAGCATAAGGTAGATTTATCAAACATTCTAAAAAGGAAACTTGGAGGCGTTGCCATAGCAACCAATCAGATTCTAGCTCGCGTTTATCCAATACATTCTACAAATGATAGCTAGAATCTGATTGGCTCCTATGGACAACATCTCCACTTTTCCTTTTTAGGTTTGATAACTGTAACCCTAATTTATGGCAGTTGAAAGGGGTATGACCTGCCAGAAAAATGGGGGGCATCTGCCATGAAAAGAGTGTGACTTTGCAGGAAATGGGTGAGGCTGGGTCTGACTGAGTGTGATCTGGGTAAATCAGGGAGTGGCCAAATTTGTCCAGATTTTCCATGTGGGAATGCTGCTGGATACGTAAATAGGATACACATAACAAGAAACAGTATACAAAATACACGTAGAAGTAAATTATATTGTCATCAACATTTATTTATATAGCGCCAGCAAATTCCGTAGCACTTACAGACAAAGAGGTAGGAAGGCCCTGCTCGCAAGCTTACAATCTATGGGACAATTGGAGTTGGGTTAAGGCTACATATTGCGTTTCAGTCCAGCCAGATTGTAAGGTAAAAAGTGATTTGTATACTATATGATCCAGTTATTGTTACATCTCACTGGAGACAACTACCAACCAGGGCGCGGAGTCTAACGGACCCCCCCGGTCTTCTCCAAGAACCGCAGCAAGGCGGGATGGTTTTAGCTGCTGGAGGCCCGCTGGTTGCAGCCCCTGGGTTAGCCCACCGGCGTGGTATTATTATTATTATCTTTGACTTATAAGGCGCCACAAAGGGTCCGCAGCGCCGTACATCACATATACAGAAAACAGAACCAAGACACAACATGATACACAAATATATACAAACACAGGTGACAGGGTAAAGCAAATCAGATTATATCTGACAGAAAGTGAAAGGGATGGTAGAAATCAGCAGGAAGAAGGCCGGAGCTTAATAAAACAGGTAAAACAGGGCTAGGGAAGCAGGCCAAGAGGTACAGAGGGTGATGGAATAGTAGAAGGAGCCCACAAGGAAAGAGGGCCCTGCTCCTGAGAGCTTACATCCTAAAGGAAAGGGGGAGACACAAATAGGGTGGTACTAACTGGGGAAGAGAGCCAGGACAAGGGAGTTAGGAGGACTGATAGACTTGAATAAAGAAATGAGTCTTAAGGGCACGCTTGAAGCCTTTGAGAGTAGATGCTAACCTGATGGAACGTGGAAGATCGTTCCACAGCAGGGGAGCAGCCCGGGCAAAGTCCTGAAGACGAGAGTGAGAGGAGGTGATCAGTGAAGTAGTGAGGCGGCGGTCAGAGGCAGAGCGGAGGGGGCGGGTAGGAGTGTAGGTAGAGATGAGATTGGAGATGTAGGGAGGGGAAGATTGACTAAGAGCTTTAAAGGTGAGGGTGAGGAGTTTAAATTTAATTCTGTAGGGTATGGGGAGCCAATGTAGTGACTGTTGGAGGGAGACCGCAGAGATAGAGTGGCGGGAGAGAAAAATGAGGCGGGCAGCAGCATTGAGGATAGACTTAAGAGGATCAAGGCGAGAATCAGGTAGGCCAGAGAGAAGGAGGTTACAGTAGTCAAGGCGAGAGATAATAAGCGAGTGAACAAGGGTTTTCGTGGCTTCCGTGGTGAGAAAGGGACGTATCTTAGAAATATTCCGAAGGTGGAAGTAACAGGAATTAGAGAGGGACAGAATGTGAGGCGTAAATGAGAGGGAGGAATCAAGGATTACCCCAAGGCATCGGACTTGGGGGACAGAAATGAGGGTAGTGTTATGAACAGAAATAGAGAGGGGGGGAGGTGGGAGAGTCCTGGCAGGGGGGAAGACTATAAGCTCGGTCTTGGAAATATTGAGTTTAAGGAAGCGTTGGGACATCCAAGATGAGATGGCTGAGAGACAGGAGGAGACACGAGACAGAAGGGAAGGGGAGAGGTCAGGGGATGAAAGATAGATTTGGGTATCATCAGCATAGAGGTGGTACTGGAGGCCAAAGGAGTGGATGAGGACACCAGGGGAGGAGGTGTAGAGGGAGAAAAGCAGGGGGCCAAGAACGGAGCCTTGAGGAACGCCAACGGGTAGGGGAAGAGGGGGTGATGTAGAATCATGAGTAGAGACTGAGAAGGAGCGGTTGGTGAGGTAAGAGGAAAACCAGGAGATGACATTGTTACATAAGCCTAAAAATTTGAGAGTTTGGAAAAGGAGTGCGTGGTCAACGGTATCGAAGGTGGTAGAGAGATAGTAGTAGGGTGAACGGTTCTGGGAACACAGTAAAAGGCCTCGTCTAGCTGGATATTAAACAGCTTAACTGTAAGAAGTAGGAAGCCAGACGTACCTTGCTGTCTAGCAGAGAGGCACGAGGAGACAAACACGAGAGGAGCCAGGAACTGTAGCCGGTTCGGTACACAGAAGGTTAGCCAATGCGTTTTGCCAGAGATTCAGCAGATACAGAGTTAATCAGACAAGTCGAGTCGGTACACAGAAAGTCAGCCAGTATTCACAGGGAGAAATGCACAGGGAAAGCACAGGGATCAGGAGCAGCCAGACACTAAGTCCACTTGTTGCTCTGACACAGGAGAGTGTCAGAGTGAAGACTAAATAGTTTGACTTCCCCGCCTCTCAGGTCACGTGATTAGACGGACCTAACAAATAGTGGCGGAGTTTGAATTCCCCGCCTCTCAGGTCACCAGATCAGACGGACCTAACAGTTATACAGCAGTCAGGGGTTGTTGTCTTTGTGTGAATTGTGTAGAGAGTGGCAATAGTGGAACCTGGGGAGATAAAGAGTGTGGTTGAGGAATATTATAAGCTTGCCTGAAGAGGTGAGTTTTCAGAGAATGCTTGAAGGTTTGTAGACCAGAAGAAAGTCTAATTGTGCAAAGGACGGAATTCCATAGAGTGTGTGCAGCTCGAGAAAGGTCCTGTAACTGGGAGTAGGACGATGTGATGAGAGTGGATGAGAAACGCAGATCTTGTGCAGAACAGAGGTGTTGAGTTAGGAGATATTTTGAGACAAGTGAGAAGATGTATGTCGGTGCAAATTTGTTGATAGCCTTGTATGTTAGTAGAAGAATCTTATGTTAGATTCAGTAAAAAACAAGCAACCAATGTAGAGACTGACAGAGTGACTCAGCAGAGGAAGAATGTTTTGCAAGGAAGATCAATCTGGCTGCTGCATGCAAAATAGATTGTAGGGGTGAGAGTCTGATTTTGGGAAGACCAGTAAGGAGGGAATTGTAAAAGTCAATGCGGGAGATGATTAGTACATGAATTAGAGTTTTTGCAGTGTCTTGTGGGAGATATGTGCATATTCTAGAAATGTATTTTAAATGCATGCAACATGATTTAAATATAAAGTCGATGTGGGAAACAAAGGATAGTCATGGATTACACCTACGCAGCGAGCTTGTGGGGTGGGATTTATGGTCATGTTGTCAATAGAAACAGAAATGTCAGGTAGGTAACTTCTGTTGGTGAATGGGAATATTATTAACTCTGTTTTTAAAAGATTGAGTTTCAGTTGGCGAGAGGACATCCAAGATGAAATGGCAAAAAAACAGTCAGTAACGCAGATGGCGAGAGATCAGGAGAGGATAGATAAATTTGTGTATCATCCGAAAGAGATGATACTAAAATCTAAAGGAGCTTATTAGAGAAATTGTGTAGATAGAGAATAGCAGAGGACCTAGGACTGAGCCTTGTTGTACTCCAACTGACAAAGGAAGCGGAGCGGAGGTGGACCCACAGAAATAAACACTGAAAGAGCGACTAGATAGGTAGGATGAGAACCAGGATAGAACTGTGACTTGAAGACCTAAAGATTGTAGCGTTTGTATGAGAAGAGAGTGGTCAACCGTGTCAAATGCAGCAGAGAGATCCAGGAGAATTAGAAGAGAGTAATGGTGTTTAGTTTTAGCAGTGATCAAATCATTGACAACCTTAGTCAACGCAGTCTCTGTGGAGTGTTGTGAATTAAATCCTGAACATAGCAGACTGTTGATCTGAGGTAAATGTTACTGTGTATTCCACAGGAGTATTTCACCAGGTGAAGCCTCTGCTGCAGAAACATTTATTTCTAAAATGTTTAATACAGTGAAAATAATAGCACCCATGGGTGCAGAGTTGAAAGAATTAAATAAATTCCAACCCAAATGCCCCATCATACTTACTGATCAAATTGCACTACATTAGTCACAATGCTGCCAACCAGGTGACTGCAGGTCTAGAAGTGACTGTAAATGTGCTTGTGAATGGCCATGTGCGTGAAAGGACACTTGACTCAGGGCCTGGAGTTTCAATTTTAAGCATAGATGCATGAAATGGGCTTTTTCCACACACCATCCCTAGGTCTAAGTAGGCCTACTTGCAACCAGAGAGATTATAACAGCGAAACCATTGAACCGGAAGGTAGCTGTGAGGTAGGAATCTGCTACGGCGATTTTGTTTGGAAATTGCCTCTTATTCTCTCAAAAAGCTGACAAGAAACCTATTTAGGTAACAACTAGTCCACTCAGCTGAGAGTCATTGTTCAAGGTGTCCTTGTTATGAGTGAAGAACCACTAATAGACGTAGTTGAATAATTTGTTCCAGTTTTCAAGG
Source organism: Mixophyes fleayi (assembly GCF_038048845.1). Taxonomy (NCBI): domain Eukaryota; kingdom Metazoa; phylum Chordata; class Amphibia; order Anura; family Limnodynastidae; genus Mixophyes; species Mixophyes fleayi. The sequence continues at coordinate 443,439,172 of NC_134402.1, read as the reverse complement.
TTGAATTGGGAACTTATAAAGGACCCCCAGTATCATCATTAAAGTTGGACCCATATGTTCCTCCTATACACATGAACGCCAGAACAGTTCCAGATGTGTTGCACCCAAAAAGTGGCATTGAATTTGACTGCCTCATTGTTCAAGATCTTCATGAGCCAGTTACACAAACATGGCGGGCTTGTATCTGTGATTAAGCAGAATGGAAATATAAGATTCTGTGGTGATTGCTACCTTGGACAGCATCAATACATAGAACCTGTTGTTAATCAATTACCTGTAGATTTAGCCAGAGGTACATAGTTTTGCTTAACTTGATTTCGTCCAAACAGATCAGCAGCTGCATGAGCACATTTTGAGTTAAGAAGCTTCAGTTTGGCATATGTGTTGCTCCAAGAACCTTCCGGCATTTCATGGAAACCATTGTCTCCAAAATGCCAGGATTTGCACCCTACTTTGATGATGTGCTGATTATGGGACCCTCTGAAAGTGTATTAACCCTGTGTCTCAGAGAAATGCTTGTTTATTTTCAGACGTATGCTAAGTGTGACATTTTTAGGTTAATGCATTGACACATCTGGTATCCAACCAAGAAATAAAAATATAATAGCTATACATGGTGTTCGGAAACCAAAGACCAAACAGGAATACTGAGCATTCCTTAGGTCATTGAACCTCTATCAAAGTTTCCTTGATCTTAAAGCAACAGTGACTTAGCCTCTCAATGCCTTCAGTGCCTTCAGAGAATGGACTCATGGTCACCCTCAAGCTTTCAGAAATGTCAAGCAACAACTTAGATCAGATTCTGTGCTAGCTCACTAAAATAAGGACTGATCCTTGGTAATGACAACTGATGCCTCGCCTTATGGGTGTTCTCAATTAGGGTAGGATGCGCCTTCTGCTTACTGCTCCAGAACCCATACCATCTACTAAACACAAGTACATACAGATTGATAAAGAGGCTCCTGCTATAACAGCCACTTTCAGGTTGATGGCGAAAGACAAACCAACACTATTATATCGCCTCTAATGCTAATTTGGAGTGCCTTGTTTAGTGGTTATGATTAAAAACTTTTTTACAAGATGCTATCAGTCCACATCTGATGCTCTATCTTTCTCTTCTGCAAGCTGACCAGATTACAGAACTAGATCCTGCGGAAGGTTTGGCCAATTGAGTGACTTTCTGGACATATGCAAATCCTCAACATTAGCTCTCCTGTCATAAAGGCTGCCGGTTATGGGGCAACAGAGTAATCATTCCAAAAATAGGTTGCAAACATAACTCAATGTTACATGCTGCCCATCCATGAATTGTGCGCAAGAAAGCACTAGCCAAGACATATGTCCGGTGGCCCGATTGGTGTGGGCAAAGAAGGTAGTCCTGTAAACCAGTGCGACAAATGTCAAGTAACTCAACACAAGTACACTTTAGCACCTGAGAGATTACAAGGAAGCCATGGTCCAGACTTCACATTGGTGTTGATGAGCCATTTGAAGGGAACACATTTCTTCATTCTAGTGGTCATTGTTGTTACGGTCTCAGACCTTCAACAGCTATTTCCAATTCATAGAATACCCGATGTCACTGTGATGGACAACGGAGCTGCCTTCACATCAGAAACATTTAAGTGTTTTACTGATAACAATATAATTGTAGGGGTCACTATTGCCCCTTACCATCCGCAAGCAAACGGTCGAGCAAAGCCGCTGGTACAAACAGCCAAGGATGCATTAAGAAGGATTGATGGTGACTGGCCAACAAAACGTGGGGGACGTTGCCTGGATCGCCTCACACCAGACTGAGCAGTGGATTTGTAACAGAAACAGCAACAGACGCGTTAACCACTAAGCATGATGGCTTAGTGGCTAACGCTTCTGCCTCACAGCACTGGGGTCATGAGTTTGATTCCTGACCATGGCCTTATCTGTGTTAAGTTTGTATGTTCTTCCCGTGTTTGCGTGTGTTTCCTCTGGGTGCTCCGGTTTCCTCCCACACTCCAAAAACATACTGGGAGGTTAATTGGCTGCTATTAAATTGCCCTTAGTATTTCTCAGTCTGTGTGTGTGTTTGTGTTAGGGGAATTAGATTGTAAGCTCCAATGGGGCAGGGACTGATGCGAATGAGTTCTCTGTACAGCGCTGCGGAATTAGTGGCGCTATATAAATAAAATGATGATGATTATCATCACTACGGTCTTTTATGCTTCTATATCTTGTAGCTGCAAAGAACTATGGGGGAATAGGAGGCTCCTGCTGCAGATAAGTGAAAGAAGTTGCACCATACAAACCTATTGTTACCAGCAGCCCACACAAAATACTCCACAAAGGGCTCATCACTAAAATTAACAATTATTATTATTATCATCATTTATTTGTTAGGCGCCAAAAGGTATCCGCAGCGCCGTACATAGTAAAAATAGTAAAAACAGCAAACCATACAGGGTTAAACAGAACAATAAACACAAAGTACAAATGCTTCAGAAACTCTGGGATAGACAAATGGAGTAAGGACGGAGCAGAAGAACAGGTGTGGAGACACGAGGGAAGAAGTGCCCTGCTCAAACGAGCTTACATCCTAACAGACACGAGAGGGAGTGGTGATACCAGGGGAGAGAGGGAAGAGTGAGCAGAGTAGGTGAGGGGTTAGGTGGATGATTGGTAGGCTTTAAGGAACAGGTGAGTTTTAAGTGCTCGTTTGAAGGAGCACAGCTTGGGAGCGAGACGTATGGAGCGAGGGAGGTCGTTCCAGTGTAGGGGGGCAGCTCGGGAGAAGTCTTGGATTCTAGAGTGGGAAGTGGTAATGAGAGTGGAAGAGAGGCGACGGTCAGTGGCAGAGCGCAGGGATCGGGCAGGCGTGTGAATGGTGAGGAGGTCGGAGATGTAGGGGGCAGTAGACTGGGAGAGAGCTTTGTAAGTGGTGGTAAGGAGTTTGAAGAGGATTCTGTAGGGGATGGGGAGCCAGTGTAGGACAAGGCAGAGAGGGGAAGCAGGGGAGGAGCGGCATGAGAGGAAGATGAGTCGAGCAGCCGCATTGAGTACAGAGCGGAGGGGGGCGAATGATCCTCGTCCTGAAGGTGGAAAACCATCCAGTCCTGAGGAACAAGCAGAAATAAAAGCAGAACAACTAATGGTTAATTTCAGACTGGATACACAATACAGAGAACTTCTCCTGATGTGACACCGTTAACGATTTTACCAATGACTATAAGTCCCGATCAGCAGCCGATTCATGCGTACACACTAAACACGTATTACACGATTTACTGTCAGATCTGTGCTCTTCATCTGTCATAACCATCGGCTGAAAAGATCATGACACTTCACACTCCTTAGAGATCTATGGACACTGCCTGTCCTGAGAGCGTTCACACTGAAGGATTGGAAGGACGTCGCTCCATCATTGAACAAGATTTTTAGTTTGGTTTAAAGATCAAATGAAACGATACAATGTGCTTTGAAATGATAATCATTCATCGTTGCAGTGTACACACTAATGCGATATCTGGTCAAACTGCCGTTTATCTTGTGATTGGTCCGATAATCGGTTGAAAACCCTCTAGTGTGTACACAGCCTTAGTAAATGTTTTTATCAGCTGTAGACAGGGCCGGATTAAGGGAATGGAGGCCCCCGGGCTATGAGGGGCCCCCATTCCCCCAGAGCGCTTACCTGCTTGCTTCCGTTCTTCTGTCACTCCCTGTAGTGTTCCCGCGGCACGCAGTAATCTCCTCAGTAAGGAGATTACTGCGCGCTGCGGAAGCACTACAGTGACAGCAGGCAGCTAACAGCATAACATTTGCTGTTAGCTTCCTGCCATTCTCAAGCTGACAGTCAGAGCTGGGGGCAGGGACACCCCACAAACAGATGAATGCCGGCGGGACCCCCAGATGCCTGAGGTCCCTGGGCTCTAGCCTAGTTAGACCTCGGGTTAATCCGGCCCTGGTTGTAGACAGCGGTCTGGGGCAGAAAGGTGAACAGTCAGTGAGAAACCAAACAAAGCAGAAGATTTGCAGACAAGACATACAGAATCTAGGTGATTCATACAGCGCGATTATATTTTGATCCAGGATTCCTGACCTTGCAAAGACGATAACATCAAAACCTTTTAAATATGCTGTATAAAATTAAATATAATCGAAGCTCGTATAAAATATAATTGAATTTTGCAATGCATTTTAAAACAGTTTCCATTCATTGTATTTTTATAATATATTTCTTTTCCCACAATTCTGTTATGTCAATTGAGTTTATTCGGTATTTTATCTTCATATTGTTTATGCCTCATTCCATAGCCCAAAAAAAAAAAAAAAAGATTAAAATGAACTTGTTCCTTTTCTTAGCAGGAAAACACTGAATTATTTAGAAAAACAAAATCAGCACCATGATGTTCTCTGACAGGTTCCCGGAGTGCAGACGAGACAAATGTTTGGCTGGAGGCGAAACTGGAAAGTGTGTTCACCCGGAGAGTTCATCAGCTGCTGATAATAGGTGGTGTCACATAAAATGTTGCATCCCGCAGCACGGCCCACAAACAGAGACTCGCTGCAATTCTAGCACTAAACCACTCATGTATTAACTATGTGCAAGTAGATATCAAAGCACCACTGCACAGGCCTCAGTTAACATACAGTACATCACCCCCTAAAGCTGAAGCCAGTATATTACTCATTAAGTACTGGGTTCAGAGTATGGTATATGGATAATTGATGAGACCATGGAGTACAAGTAGGTGCAACCCAGTACAGTGGCCTAGTGGTTAGCACTTCTGCCTCACAGCGCTGGGGTCATGAGTTTGATTCCTGACCATGGTCTTATCTGTGAGGAGTTTGTATGTTCTCCCCGTGTTTGCGTGGGTTTCCTCCCACACTCCAAAAACATACTAGTAGGTTAATTGACTGCTAACAAATTGACCCTAGTCTCTGTCTGTGTGTGTGTATATTAGGGAATTTAGACTGTAAGCTCCAATGGGGCAGGGACTGATGTGAGGGAGTTCTCTGTACAGCGCTGTGGAATCAGTGGCGCTATATAAATAGCTGCTGCTGATGATGATATAGCTTCAAACATTGCAGTACTTTTGAAATTTGGTTACCCCACATCAACCCAAACCCCAGCCTCCATTGGTCCCTAATATGTAATCCCCATTTCTTCTCCCGGCCAATCCCACAAAATTGAGGACTGTTGGAAGGTATACATTATATTCATGTGCAGTAAACGTGTCGTGATGGGAATTGTAGTGCACCAAGGGTTGTCTAGAGAGTCCTGCAATAGCAGAAATGAGTCCCTGCAAATTCTATTCAAATAGGAGCATAAATATTATTATTACAAGTTAACCCATGCATGATACTCATGCATTCTAGTCAAATCAAGCTACTTAAGGTGTTAAAAAGGTTCTTGTCATGCATTTGGGCCATAGCCCAGGCCTCCTCAGGGGAAGAGCGTTACTTCCCGACGTAAGCGCCCTTTTTTAACGTGGTTTTGTCCACGTCACCACCTCATCCTTCATTTTCATCGCCACATCTATCCAGATGTCTATCCAGACACAGGGATCTCTCTCAGCGGTCCTGAGTATCACACTCCTCTCACTCTGTCACCCCCGGCAACCACCAACCACCAACCACTCCCAACTGTCACTGCTCCTTCAAGAAATATATATATATATATTTATTTATTTTTTAAATCTTTATAAACACTTTTAACAATTAACAAATTAAATTAACAAATTAATAACATCTTAGTATACCAAATTTCAGCCCTTTCTGAATTTTTTTTTCCCACACACACTAAGAATTTAGTAGGTCAGTGTATAACTCCACCCAGCAGGTGGCGCTGCAGCTTGGTTTTATTTTTCACACACACACACACACACACACACACACACACACACACACACACACACACACACGCCACTAAGCATTTATATTATAGATAACTGTATTTAATCATTTATGATTTTTTTTTTCATACTAGTGCCTGGATTTTCTATTTAAGTTAACAATTCTTAGCTGGCCCTAGGTTTGGATGTGAGGGTCACATGACTGGCTCAAAACTCACCTTAGGATGCACTCTTCTCCCAGGTAGTCTTGCTGCTATAGAGTCTCGCTTTAATAAATTACCCATTAAATCCCGTTACTCTCTGACGGCATATTTAAGTTAAATATTCATTTACAAAAAGCCTAGCGCCTTAACCGCAGTTCCCATAATAGTCAATGGGGACAGTTTGGGCAATTTTATCAAGTTCCGAAAAGCTTAGCTTAAACTTGTTCCCCGTGGTGAACGCCATCTGAAGCAAACGTTAGCCATTGAATCCTATGGGGAGAGCATTGCGGTAGACGGCTCTTCGGATCCCTCACCGCAGATGACCAGCTCTCCTCGCCAGTTACCATCGCAAAGCGTCTTTGCAATAGTGAACGGAGAGAAGAGCCAGACAACAGGAGTATTAAGGTAAGCGAAGTTATCGCTGGGACAGTCTCCTATGTTGTAATGACGGATGGTAATTAATGGGGCAAAACCCTGTTAATTAATAAATAGGCCCCATAGCGACAATTAAGATGATAATGTTTTAGACAAGGTTCTCATCTCATTTAGGGAGGCTCTTCGGTTTCCTCCCACACACCAAAAACAGACTGGTTGGGTAATTTGCTGCTGACAAAATGGACCCTAGAATACGTGTATGTTACGGAACTTAGACAATAGCTCCAATGGGACTGATGTGAATGATATATATTATATTCTCTGTACAGGGGTGTGGAATATGGTTTGCGCTATATAAACAACAATAATAATATAATGTAAATCCATTAGTGTGGGTGTGGCATGAGGTACATCCAAACACTGTATAGCAGCAAGGCCCCTGTAATCTGACAGTGACTGATATAGACAAGGTCTCCCCAAGTTATAGATTTATTAAACCTTCTAAAAAGATAAAGTGAATGTGTTGCCCACAGCAACCAATCAGGTTCTAGCCCTCGTGTTCTAGAATGTACTAGATAAATGATAGCTACCATCTGATTGGTTGCAATGGCAACAACTCTACATTTGCTGTCTAGGTTTAGTAAATCGATGCCCTCGTGTCTCTTCTACCAAGGTCTCAGCTGGCATTTTCCGAGGGCTCTCTCTAGTGATCACTTACACACAATAGCTGTAACCTGTGTTCTAATCCAGCTCTGCAGTTACACATTTCATTTATAAACCTGAACTGCCCACTTAGAAACCTGGTACCTCTTTGTATGTAACACAGAGCTTGTATGACGATACTGTAGTAATCATCACCTACCTACAAACACAAAACCTCCTGTCCCATATATATATGAGTGCAGGCATTGCTTGAATGCCTGTAACAGGGCTGTCTGGATTCAGGTTAGCATGTTATAGATAGCTGAGACACGTGAGGAAAATAACATATTGGCTGATGGCATACGTGTAAGCATCCATACCTCTCTAAGTTTTATATACAATATTAAAACAGGAGCTGTTTTTAGGATTGTATACAATGTACATTATGCAGGTTTAGTGCAGTAAACGCAATCAGCAGTGTGTACTGACATCGATCATGGAAACTCAATTTTTACTATCGGATTTCATGCATTTACCTTGTGGAACAAATAAGCATGGACCCTTAAAGGGACATGCCTAGGGACCAAAGATATTACAACAGGACAATATGGGGGGGTTCTATTGTGATTATTCAATAACAATGCACTTAGGAATATGTTTGCAGTAAACAATAGCAAACTAAACGTTTGTTTTAATTGTCGAACTTGTTCTAAACCAGCGGCGGCCCACCGAGCCTTCACTTGCAGCCTCCTGCTCCTTCCTGTTAAATGCCCCTGCCCTATTATTCCCTTTCAATGCTTTATGCCCCTCCAGCCCCATCTCTTATTATTTGCCCCACTGGACTTCCCCCTGCAGCCAACGCTCTTATTGCATAAGATTGATTGCTGAGGATGGGGCTCAGCGGATCACACAGTAGAGAATAAAGACTGGATTTTCCTTTTTTCCCGGAGCAGCCATCGTCCACATCACGTGACCTCAACACACCGCAGGGGTTTCATACAGAGTCAGGGACATAAAGTCTGCATCACATGGTCTCACTCCTTGGAGAGATTCCTGATTACTTAGAGCCAGGAAAATCATCCTTAGGAGGGTAGTCATTAGTCATAGAAGTGAAGACAGGCAGATTTCAGGAGCATGCTGTGTGACATGTTAGGGACATAGGGAATTTGAGGGATGTGGGTAGGCATAGGGGTATTTTAGTGCAAGTGGTAGATATGAGGGGTATTTTGGGTGAAAGGTGAATTTGGGTCATTGTGTGGTATCTACAGGGCACTTTCAGGTGAGCAGGGGTTTGATTTGCATGTGGTGTAACCGGAAAAGTGTTTTCTAGTGCACTTGGGATCTATTATAAGGACATACGTTGTTTCTTTCTATGATCAACCGTATTGTTTTAATTTCATATTAAGAGTAATGTGCGCTCATTTTGAAGGTTAGAGGGCCACATCTGTGGCCCTTTTAAAGTATATCTGATTGCCTATCATTGCTCTAGACCAGTGGTTCCCAAACTTTTGCAGTTCGCGGCACCCTTTGAGTCTCCATAATTTTTTCAAGGCATCCCTCCAAAATAATTAGCGCACAGTCCCATTTTATAAGCAGTTGGGTCAAAAAACGTAGTAAGTATTTAGGTCAGGACAGATACTTATTTAGTGGTATGCAAAAATAATGCACATAAATCCAAGGAAAAATATTTTTATATATATTTTTTCAATTAGATTTCGGTCAAAGAATAATTTACAGCTAACGGACTGTGCCCCCTCGCTCTGCATCCACACGCTCTGTGCCACCTCGCTCTGCATCCCGCCATGGCCAGGAAGAGAGAAAAAAATAATTTTGTGAAGTTCAACAGCCCTGGAACATAGATGTCATACCGCCTAACTGTTGCTCATTGGGCTCTTGGCACAGAGATATTTTCAAGTCTCTATGGCTAATACATGTAAAAGAACCCATCCGAATCATAAATAGTTGATAAGTGGTTGACAGCTTTTGTAGCCTAAAAGCCCAAATGCAAATTTATCTTTTCTTTTATTAACAACACATCAACAAAATTGCACCGACATACATTTCCTCACTTGTCTCGAAATATCTCCCTACTCGACACCTCCGTACTGCACAAGATCTACGTCTCTCCTCCACTCTCATCACATGCTCCCATTCTCGGTTACAGGATTTTTTTCTGGACAGTACCTACTTTGTGGAATTCCCTCCCACGCACAGTAAGACTTTCCTCTAGTCTTCAAACCTTCAAGCGTTCAGTGAAAACCCACCTCTTCAGACAAGGTTATGATATTCCTCAACCATCATCTTAATTTCCCTAGATTACCCTATTACCATCCTCTACACTGCTAACGCAAGACAACAACCTTCTGACCAACATTTCCACACACACAGCCCACTCAGTACTTTTACCTTTTGCAGTCTGGCTGGTCCATTCTGCAATATGATGTAGCACATGCCCTTGTGTTTCTAACTGCCATTGTCCTATAGATTGTAAGCTTGCGAGCAGGGTTCTCTTACCTCTCTGTCTGTATGTATTACCCAGTATTGTCTTATTAATGTTTGTTCCCAATTGTAAAGCGCTACGGAATTTGCTGGCGATATATAAATGTTGATGATGATGATCTTAATTAGGAACCACAAATAAATGCAACCAGTGATCGTGAGGGGGCAGAAGGGCATTTTGGCAACTACTCCTTCTCCTACCACTGAAGAAACTTCAGCATATGTCAGATCCAGCTGATTGGACAGAGAATATCAGGAACGGCAAGAGTCCTAGACACCAGTCCCTGCCATCACGTGTTAGGTCGGCGGTTCCCAAAGTGTGCAGCGCGGCGCTGTCACTGGGGTGCCGCAGCTCAGCTATAGAAAAAAAGAAAACACAAAAACTTACTAATCCGCGCGGCGCCGGGACCCAGCATCCACCTCTCTCCTGTAGCTGTCACTGAATATCGACGTCAGTGACAGCTGCGGGAGAGAGGTGGATGCTGGGTCCCGGCACCGTGCGGATTGGTAAGTTTTTGTGTTTTCTTTTTTTCTATAGCTGGCACGGGGCAGAGTGAAAAGGATCGTGACAGCAGAGGGGGGACAGCGTGACAGAGGGCTGCAGAGGGAGGGGGGACAGCGTGACAGAGGGCTGCAGAGGGAGGGGGGACAGCGTGACAGAGGGCTGCAGAGGGAGGGGGGACAGCGTGACAGAGGGCTGCAGAGGGGGGGCAGCGTGACAGAGGGCTGCAGAGTGGGGGGCAGCATGACAGAGGGCTGCAGAGGGAGGGGGACAGCATGACAGAGGGCTGCAGAGTGGGGGGCAGCATGACAGAGGGCTGCAGAGGGAGGGGGACAGCATGACAGAGGGCTGCAGAGTGGGGGGCAGCATGACAGAGGGCTGCAGAGGGAGGGGGGCAGCGTGACAGAGGGCTGCAGAGTGGGGGACAGCGTGCCTGAATGCAGAGGGGGCATTTTTGCATACAACTAAATAAGTATTTCTGTCCTGACCCAAATACTTATTACAATTTTTTGACCCAACTACTTCTAAAACAGGACTGCTCAGTAATTATTTTGGAGGGGTGCCTTGAAAACATTTGGAGACTCTAAGGGTGCCGCGAACTGCAAAAGTTTGGGAACCACTGTGTTAGGTAGTATGATGTTTGAGCCACCTGCCAGTCTTGGTGGATGAAGAAACCGGTATAAGCTACCACCAAGTTCTGCCAGCAGCGAGCCAGCACTTGCCATCTTCACACTCTGTCCCTCTGTATTTTGGTGGTTGATAGAGGGGACACCACGAGGGAGCGCTGGAAAATTGATCACTATTGAAAACCAGAATCATTTTAGGGTCAAAAATTCAATTGAGCTTATTTATCAAATCATAGGAATGTCACCAACCTCCACAGATTCTAAGTCATGTCTAATCCACTGCCAACGGCCTCTAGCAAATAGTTCAATTAATTTATGCAAAAAAAAACAAAAAAAAAAAACACCAAATAATAAATTACAGGAACCAGTTAGGGTTAACTAATCTATTAAAATCAAAACCAATCAAGTGAAAACAGACATACTGTATATACTTCATTTGCCACAGAAAACTACACCCCTTCATTTACATGACTGGAGCCCGTAGGTGTGTCTAAAGCCAGCCACACCCTTCTGCTAATCACACCTGTGTCCACTGTTTGTATACCTTCTATATGCAGCGTAGTTAGCAGAAAGTGATCAATCTAACCCTGTGCACCTGGCAGTTTAGGGGACTGATTAATATATTTACAAATAAAATCTCAACATCTGACTGAAGTTATTTTTTTTAACTTAATAATTGCCATACATCAGCGGTACCCAAAGTGCACGCCACGGCTCCCAGGGGTGCCATGGCCAGGAAAAACAAAGCCAAACAAACCCCCCACAAAAAAAAACAACTTACCAATCCAGCGGCACCCAGGACCCAGCATCCGCCTCCCACCTGCACATAGTGTGCAGCCGCAGGCAGCAAGCCCCTGCTTGGGGGGGGGGGGGGCAATCGCCACTGGCCTGACATCATCACGCCCAACATATTCAGTGAGAAGCTGCAGGAGAGGGGAGGATGCTGGGTCCTGGTCACTGCCAGATTGGTAAGAAGACAGACGAAATAGAAGAACGAAGACGAAGTATGGCAAGTAAAGACATGGAAGGGAAATAGTAAAAGGAAACAGCAATAGGGGGGCAAAAGAATGAAGGAGGGCACAGTGTGTGGACGAAGGAGAGCACAGTGTGATCATGACAGGACACGGATTTTTGTACATATTGTTTTATTATGTTTGATCTTATTCCTCTTAATATTAGCTGTAAATTGTTATTTGACAGAAATATCATTGCAAAAAATACATAAAAATATTCTTTTGCCTTGAATTTATGTGTATTATTTTTGCAAACAACTTATATGTATTTAGGTCAGGACAGAAATACTTAGTAAGTACTTGGGTTAAAATAGCATAATAAAACGGGACTGCTCGGTAATTATTTTTTGGAGGGGTGCCTTGAAAAAATTAAGGAGACTAAGGGTGCCGCAGACTGAAAAAGTTTGAAACCACCGCCATACATTAAAACAAACATTAACTAGTAGAAAAGTCATCTTTATACAACTATATTGGGGAGATTCAATTCAGCGCGATTGGTCTCTGGCAGCCTGCGGATACACATCGGGGCGAAGTACAGGCTGAAATCTCCACCCATGTCCCCCCCATAGAGGTGTACAGAAAAATGACTAAAGATTCCATACCGTAATAGCAAAGTGCGCATCCAGACATCAAGGCGACAACTTGCGCTGAATTGAAAACCCCCCTATACACGCTGTACAGCGCAGAAAAAAGATCTATCCGTGGGACAGACTAATGCACTGCAAAGTAACTCCAGCCAGGAACGCTGGACACCCCAACTGTTCAGCATGCGCATTTCATTTATAAATAACTGATTTTACTGATCTAATTAACCATGAGAAAACCTTATAGTCTAAAACTAACCAAGTAGGTGATGGATTACTGGGATACAGTCAATATGCTGGTGCAATTTTGTAATTTGCCTAAAATTAAATATAACTGATCCTTGTATTTTAACTAGAAAATAGCTGTTTATTTTTTATTTTGCTCTGAGAAAATGATGCAAAAAAATAAAACAATTTTAACCTTAATAAAAACAAACACAGTTTCAATACAAACCTCAAGGTGGCTCAAGTCCATTGTAATTAGAGATGGTCACTGACCCCCGTGTTTTGGTTTTGTTTTTGGATCTGGATTACCTTCATGTTTTGGTTTTGCAAAACCGCCATTGCGTACTTTAGTTTTGCTTTGCCATTTTGTTGGAAAAAAATCAATGTTTTTGGGCATAGAATAACCAAATTTAGTGCTCCACCTGTTTCTTGGATAAGTAATGTAATTGTAAAGCTAATGAATTATCCAAAAAACAGTTTAATTTTACACACAAACCCGATTGTCTTCCTCTCCATCTATGGCAATGCAGCCATCGTCTTTGGGTGTATATTACACCCTACACTTATCGTTAAATATCTAAAGAAATGGACAAAGGCAGTTTGGTTTCTGTCTCTATAGCCCCCCCTCCACCTGCAGTTGAATAGAAAAAAAAGCAGCCTGGATAGACTGTAGAAATAGAATATTAAAAGAAAATGGACAAAGGCAGTTTGGTATCTGTCTGCATCCTAATCATCCACATCATCATTAGCGCCCTCGTCGCTTACACAAATCTCCCCCTCATACTCTTCTAATTCCAAAGTGGCATCCTCAATTTGCATATCACCGGCTACACTCGGGCTGTTCAGGCACACATCAGCACAACTGCTGAAAGGGCCCCTCTTTATGGGTACATTATCAGAATGCTCACGCTTAGACATACCACTGTTGGATGGACTCTCCACAGGGATTGGCCTTAGTATTTTCTTGCAGTTCGGCTTTCACACGTAACAGTAGTTGTGCACCATTTTTGGAATTCAAATTACTTGGTCTTGCAAATTCTATAGACAAGCCTGCTTGTCTTCCTCTTCATCAATGACTCTTAGCAATTGAGCACTCGTCTTTGGGTGTATATTACACCCAAACCTTATGACTGTAAATTAGTAAAAATACAGTTTAATCCCTATTGGCCCTCCACCATCCTTTGCATGTTAATAGGATTGTTTGGCGTTATGGTCAAGGTCACACATTTTTAAAAAAAATATTTCAAACCAGCTCAGATGTTAATCTGTTGTGCTCTGCCCCCTGCATCATCCCTGCTTGTATTTGGAAAGTGCATATTGGTGCCAGAACTGCTCCCACACTGCAGCAGGACTTACACAATCAACCGCATCCTCATCGTCAGATACCCAAATCTCCCCCACATCCTCTTCTAAAGAAAAAGTGTCATCCTCACTTGGTGTATCACCGGCTACACTCAGGCTATTCAGGCACACATCAGCAGGACTGCTGAAAGGGCCCTTCTTTACACCAACAAAATGCTCACGATTAGACATCCCACTGTTGGATGGACTCTCACAGGGATTGGTGTCATTTCTGATTCAGAGCAAACATTATCCTCTAATGCCTTACTGTTATCTTGCAGCTCAGCTTTGACGCGTAATAGTAGTTGTGCACCACTTGCAGGCTCGGTAACATTTTTGAATCTGCCACTAATAGAGAAAGGTGAAGGCCTCATTCTCTCTTTGCCAGTGCGTGTGTAGAACAGCATGTTGGCAATTTTTTTTTTTTATCGGCAGTTAACTTTTCCTCAGTTACACTTGTTTTTCGCTTCAACACAGTAAAAATTTTTTGGGTGTGTGTTTTTTGGACTGATTTCAAAACACTGTAGTTTGACATCGCCTTGCCCAGATGACGTACTGGGAACACTACCATCAGGACTGGTGACAGAACCCAGTTGCTGATTCTGCTCATATGTGGACTGCTTAGAATCCATTGAACCAACGCACTTGTAATGCTACAAAATGTTTTAGATACTGCCGACAAATATGACTTTTGACAGCCAGAAATATTTATGCACAATTATGAGGGACACCCCAAAAGCACTGGGGAGTGCCAAATATTGAAAAAAAAAATTCCTCTATCCTCCTCTCTAGCGATTTTTGTTAGCACAATTGGAATCAGAATATTGTATTCTCTGTCCCTGCTCTAATCAGCCTGTGACTACACCCTGCTCTCTTCCTCTGTCAAATGGCGATGGATTGCTGTGGAGGCGTGTATTTAGAATCTTCAAGTATTGCGAGAACCGAGCCCCGACGACGTTCGGCCTCTATTTGGATTCCGAGCGGCTCGGTACTCGGATACCCAAAGTTTGGGTGGGTTCGGTTCTCAGGGAACCAAGCCCGCCCATCTCTAATTGTAATATCTATGTACCACTAGCAGCCACTCCATATTTGGGAAGGTGCAGGGACATCCCCTATCTCTTCCCTTACCAGGTAAGGCTTCTGTTGTAACTGTTAGTGGGTTTCAGCACTTTAGAAAAAAAAAGTTGATGGCTGCTGATTTTTTTCATTAATAGGGAGCTGTGGATGAATTATTTATAGACATTGGTTTATGGAATAACTCACATGGTAACTGTGCAATTTACTGCACACACTGACCCGATCTCAATGCAAAACACATTAATAAATGCACAGCTGGCAGGGAGCCATGGCTACATTAGAACAACACAAAAACTAGGTCAGCAATGCGCAGCGTAATAATGCGAGGATGGAATCAACAGCAAGAACCTGATGGTTCAGAGTTTTCCATCCACAATCAGGTCTTTATCAAACAAGAAATACCTTTAAAAAGTTAGCATTTAAGTGCACCCATCATAATACAGATGAACCAGTTTTTGCCTAGTGAGGTCACTGGTTCCAAGTGTACCGATTGGCTGTATTACAATAAATATTGGTTCAGCATTCCATAAAAATGGCCATCAGCAACGCACTGTGCGCACCTTAATAGTATTGGGTAAGTTAGAGACTAGAGACAGACAACTACCTGAAGAGAATGACATTTGCACAACGGGCGAATTGTCCACCAGTATAACCAAGTGTTAGGAGTCTGTTCTCAAACCTTCAGTCCATCACATATGCCTATACACAACTGTGCAAGACACCTAAACGTTATGTCCCCCAAACCTTCATATCAAACTTTTTGCACTTCCACAAACACTAATCCAAAGCCCTTCCTCCATTAGTCAATGTCATTCTCCTATCATTGTTGGCCAGTGCCCATATTCAACACCCCTTTCACACTATGCCACGTAATACTGTAGCACCAGCCCTCATACCAGACATGGAACTGTCTTGGTGGGCACACCAAGGCAGGTTCAATTCAGAGCAAAGTCCCATAGGATCCTCAAACAATGGGCACAATGTAACCAACTACGGTAAAGAATATGTCGCTCGTAGTTTCCTCGAGGTTGAAGCAAAAATGACCAAAACTTGTACCCAGGAACATCCCACGTAAAGACTTCACAATTTCACCCTTCACTTCCGTAATACAGAAAAAAAATGTCTAGATAAGTCACATACAAGCGTCCCAATTAAAGAGCTTTACAATATATAATCACCTTCACCCAACTGATCTACACTCTACTACTTCCAGAGGTGGGAATAGAATCAACTGCCTCTCACCTTGTCTTCTGAAGATACATAGAAGGTGTCCATCCACTAGGGACAAATAAATCCATCAATTCACTTCCATGGCGCTAGCTTCCAGCCTTCTATTGAGGCCTGACAGAAGAACAAGTGTTCGCAGCTATTCATATCAGAACATTGATAGGATGAAATCACTTAGTGAATATAGTCATCATGTTCCTCACAATGTAACTCCACATACCCAAAAATAATTGGACTGCCACCGGTTGGGGTACGAGTTGCTGAGGACGGGAATTGTTCCAAAAATGACAGTACAATGTCGATTGCAGTCATTGCGACATCTAGGACATGCAGACTTCAGCCAAAAGTGACAAGAATTCTGGCAAGCCTGCTATAAAGCGCGACAAGAGAAAATGTCAGCACTGAGCTTCACATAATTTAAAATAGACATGGTTACATTGCTGCCATTAAGAGGACAATGCAAGGACCTGGCAGCTGTTTGTTTTTTTTTTCACCATTTTTTGGACATTATAAAGCAGGCAGGTCCTCGCATTGCCCCCTTAATTGCAGCAATGTAGCCATGTCTATTTTAAATTATGTGAATCTCAGTGCTGGCATCTTCTCCTGTCGCGCTTTATAGCAGGCTTGCCAGAATTCTTCTCTGCTGTCATTGCCACATCTAAGAAATGCAGACTTCAATCAACACTGTACTGTCGCTGGAATTCCTGTCGCCGTACCAACGACAGCCACCGGTTAGGGTGGTTACATGGCCACTTTAAACAATACATTTAAAGCACAACACCAAGTGGATATTAATTTATAGGAATAACGTGGAGAGGAGGTCACATGGCCGATTTACCGTGCAATCCACAACAGCAGCGTTCTGAACAAATGTTTCAACTGCTGCAATGAAAATTTTATACGATATATAAATATTAGACAAGCACTTCTGAACCAATGAGCCACCACCCTTGTGTACAAAACCAATGAATACATTTAAAGGTTAGTGAAAAATGAACACAAACTTTGCAAACCGTATATTTTATATTTGGATCTTACACTTTTTTTTTTTAATGTCAGCAGCTTCCTTTGCATAATATATCAAACGGAATTGTACAGACACTGTAATACATTTACTTTCATCCACTGAATTAGTTTAACACAAAAGCACATACAAAACAAATTCCAGCACAAACACGCAATAATAGTCTCAAATATAAGTTAATGGAAACATGTCTTTTATTAATGTTTAATATCGAAAAAATAAAACTCTTATAATTCTCTTTACAGCAAATATATAATATCAGTGCGGTGGCCAGAATAAGTTATAGGCCCTTTATCATAAAATATATGGTTGGTTTTTTTTTTTTAACCTTTACTCAAACTGAATTTATAATCCCTATTACTTCCCTACATATACATAACAAAAGTGTAGTAAAATTAGCAAATACTAAACTATATTAATAGATTTCATACTAACATTTGAAGTTATTATAAATGGTACACGCATCTAATGTATAGTTTAACTCCTTGGCTTGTTAGTTGCCGTGTACAATGCAATATTAATATATAAAATACATGCTTGGCGAATGTTCGTGCGAACTTGCGAAGACGGCAGCTAAAAGGTTCAATACTGACTTAAACTATTCTACAGGCTATTAGCATTGAAGTTTCCAATACATTATATATTATGCCATCAAGGCAAATTTTATAACGAAAAGAGAAAAAAAAAAAAATAACTCTAAAATAAAAATAAAGAACAGTAATTTGTAAACTTTTTTGTTTTTAATTATTTATACGAAATGTAACTTCAAGTGAAATAAAAAATAAAGATTTAGATTTACTAGTACACAGACTTTACAGTTTCAGTTTTGTGTTTTGTTTGTGAAAAAAAAACAAAACAAAAAAAAAATAAAATGTTTCTATAGAACTCTGAGAAAAAAGTTTCAAAAATATTACAAATTCCTTAGGGAAATTTTTTCTTTTCTGCATTTTTGAGTCAACCTCTCACAGATGGACTCAAAGATTTAACTAAATAAATCCATGGGTTGAAATGCAAAAAAAATAGGGCAAAAAAATAAAATATATATATAATTTAACTTTATGCTCCCTTTGATGATCTAAAATATAGCGTTGAATGACAAGACTTCTCACGGGTCTAGTCAACGCGTATTTTGTGTGTGAGTTTAGTCCCAGCCTCTCCCTTGGTTAAGTAAAGCTAAAATACAAGTCATGGCTGGCTCATAAAAAAGTATTCACATTTACAATATATTTTCTCTAAAATAATGGATTAATAACTTGATCAGACTAATAGTTGGAATGGACCACTCTCTATTAGCTGGTTTGTGCATTGTAAAGCTTTTAATGAAATCCAGAGACGTTTTATATAAAAAAAAGCAGCGGGCAGACTGATATGTGGACAGTTACCTCCTGAAAACTGGCAAATATTCTTTCGTTTGTGGTAGTGTTTCCGATACAATTCAGGGCGGTGGTCTACAGCACGACCATCACGCTAAACCGATTTAAAGGCTATTTGCAAATACTGCAGTACTACATGTACAATGCCAGACCCATATTTCGTCGCTCTGTTTGACTATCCATAGAACTGAATATTTTATTTATTTTTAAAGGCAGTGGAACATCAGAGAACTGAAAAGATGTTTGAATTTTCGACCTATGTAAACATAATTTTAGTGAATGTAAACCAACCGTAAACCATAATTTACTGTGTATACTACACCAACATCAGACCAACTCTTAATGCCAATTAACTGGGTACCACCAAAGTCCAACTGGGCATGCAATAACTTTAGTTATGGTGGCAGCAGTAGAGTTTATCTTTTAGCCTGACCCTTTGCCTTTTCCATATATGCAAAAATATATATGTGTTAGAGGAAGATTGCTATAGAGTATTTATAAATATCTGCAATACATTTATGAATGTATTTGTATTGCCTGGTTAACCGGGGCCTGGCAAACGGGGCAGAGGGGCATCTCCTTCTGGCAGATTTTCTTAGCGCACTCCATGCAGAAGAAGTTGTGGCCACAGGGTACGAGGGCAGCTATGACTTCGTTGTCGAAACAGATAACGCAGTCATGCTTTCGCCTGGTCTCGGGTGGGGAACTGGATGTAGAGCCGCCACTAGAAGAAGAGTAACTGTTGGTACCATTAGAAAACGCAGGGATGTAGATAGGAAGTCCAACCGCATTTGTGCTTGAAAGGTCACTTCTAACGCTTCTTGCGAGGGGATATTCCAAACCTTCGGGAAAGGTCGGAGACACGCTCCCTCTACGCTGAGATTTTGCAGTGACTTCGTTTCCGTAGCCGGAAAGTGAATTTCCTGGGTCAAAGGGAGGCCAGAGAGCCTCTGAAGGAGATGGTATCGGATCAAAGGCAGATGTATCGGTTAGTTCTTCCGAGCCACAGGTGGGACGGTTTCACCAAACCAGAAATTTGTTGCGCTGAAGGGACTCGTCGGGCTAAAATCAGCCAACCTATTGTTCCCAAGAAATGACTCAGTGGAACCACTTCCCAAGGAACTGGAGCTGTCATTCCGGTAGTTAGAAATCATTTTGTTTCGGCCAGAAGCAGTCGGATGTGCGTTTAACCAAGTTGACGCAAGGCCACTTGTTTCAAAACTAACATCGGTACCATTATAATGGAAATCGTTTTCTTCATTCAGCTCAATGTAGTTGCCGGTGCGCATGGCTATGTGCATCTCAATCTCCTCGCGAGCTCGGTCAACATTTTCCGGCATTCCCGTGACCTCAAACACAGGCTCCTTATCTCGGCTTGGAGTGACTATATAGGTATGGGTTTGCTGTTGGATACGTTTTATTGTAGCTCCCTTCGGCCCTACGACAAGTCCAACCACTCGGTAAGGTACCCTTACTTGAACGGTCGTCTGACCCGGGAGGTTGGGGGTACACTGCGCACTACCCACAGGGGGACCACTTTTGTTGCGAGATGCTCGAATCATAGAAAAGTGTTCAGCTGCTGAGAGAATTTCCCTTTTGGCCATGGCTACATCCTCTTTCCTTCCAGTGACAACAAATATTGGTTCTTCACCTCGGACTGGAGTCTTAATGTAAGTGTTGGTCTTCGCCCTCAGAGCTTTGATCTTACAGCCTAGAAGAAGAATATTTAGAATGTTTACCAAGGACATCTATTCTGTATCACAGGACAAAACAATTCATATTATTAAACTACTGGAGTTAACCCAACCCTGTCCTCGAGTACCACTCCATGTACAACCATCAACATCATGATCAACTGCTTATTTACGACAATATTCAATCAATGATTGAAATCTGCTTCATGGTAATTTGTTGACCTTCAGGTACAATGTGGCCAACTCTGATCCTTCATTTCTCTTGCTTAAATTAATACACCAGACCTGTTTAACTTGGCCTTAGACATACATGACAAAATTGATTCACCAAAGTGACCCATAGGCTATATAATAATGTTACCAACAGCTAAGTCCCAGGGCAGTAACCACTGCCCCCTTCAAACATTACATCTGCAGAGTGAAGGCGAGACTTGATGGATCCAAAAGTCTAATCTACCTTGTACATAGGGTCCTCTTATGCCCGATTTTATTTAGGATAAACCAAGCGCAAAAGAAAGCGATTACAGGACCTTCTGCAAACACCAACTTAATTATGTCCAAGCATTTATGAAAGACGGAGGGGTACAGTTTTATAATGTATTATTCTCAATGACTATTGATAACTTTATATTGCCAATAGGCTGTTACTCAGGCTGTACTGCTGAGTTTTGAAAACTGCATAACAAGTATATAGAACAAAAAAAATATATATATATTGATTTAACTTACAAAAAACATCTTTCAGCTTTCTAGCAAGCCTAGTTGTATAGTGGTATCAGCACCATTTGTAAGACAAATTAATCATATATTGGTTTTATCTTTACATGACCAATAGACTAGAGCAATTGGGCAATGTAGTTATTCAATAACTGGAGTCATACTGGCTGGACAGGGCATGCTGGAACTTGTAGTTCCTCAGTGATCCACAGGTTGCCTACCTCTGACGCATAGTAATAAATACATATGAACAGAAGCCGTTTTACTCATGAGATGCTTTCAACAAAGTAGTCGTGTCACAAGCATAAAATGCATTAAACGGTTATTCCTGGAAAACAGTCAAAGGTTTTTTTCCTATTCGGGAGTTTAAAGTATCTCAGCTACAGGATCCAGGTCATGAATTCTGGCAATGGGATGAGGTCATTATATAAAAATAAAAACACATCATCACCTTTGTTATTTTGACAGGCATCATTAACTAACGTCCCAAACTGCTGCACGTCAATAATAATGAATTATTTATACCAAGCCCATTATGACTAAAGGCTATAGTTACATAGTTAGAGGGGAAAGTACCATAAAGTTTGACTTTTCATAAATTTTAATTGTGTACAGAACAACCCCCATGCCCTCAGTGTGACTGTTGCCAATTCAGCCTCACCGGGAAAATAAAATAGGATTTACCTAATTTGCATGGATTCCACAATGAAGTTCTCTCCCCCCTCTGGGGATTATGCGATTAAAAATAAATAAAAAATATATATATTTTGTAAACCCCGTCAGGATTAAACAAAGTACCGCAGGTCTGACTGGCAAATGCATCATCTAACCATTTGGAAATTTGCTAATTATGTACGGTAAAGTTATTAAAAATAAAATTAAAAACACCGGGCTGGAAAAATCCCAGGAGCCTAAAAAATAATAATGGCTGGCTCCTAGAATATACATTACTTTGCTCATTAGGGACAATACCGCAGTTCTATACATAATGCCTGTACTACTCTCTGTAAGAGAAGGAATGGAAATCTATTATAAGTTTCTGTTTATGAAGTGCACAGAAAACCTAACCAGTCTTTCAAGCATGTACTTTGGTATAGGGAATACATTTATTGTGTGACCTAAGCACACTTGCCATCCCCCACATGGAGATAAAAAGAAGTAATTTGAAGAAAGGGGAGATAGGTCATTTAGAGTTCTGCAGCAGCAAATAGTAGAAACTATCTTAAAACAAACTGCTTCAGTGAATAAAGCGCTTGCATCATTTCATGATCCTTTTCCAGAATATAGGTGTCCGTGCAAGTATTAAGCCTTAGTGACATCATTAGTGAATTAATACCCCTGACAAAGTAGCTGCCTAAACTGGGCCTGGTTTAAAGTTGAACCTAAAGATGCCGTGTTTGTGTTGCGTAAAGATGCCCTTGCACACGTATGTTTATAGGTGTGTAATTTGAGTTGCACGCATTTTAAAATATAATAAATCTAATTAAATCTGCGCCTGGACAAAAAAAAAAAAAATGTCAAAAACTTGCACACGATTTATGTAGGTGCAAAAATGACGTCTTTTAGCGAACATACTTCCAAGATTCAGGTCACTAAAAATAAACTCAAATTGAGTGCTGAACGGCCTGTGCACCCCTTACGGAACGTTAACATCCAAAAGATGCCTTTCCAAGCTTGACGCATGATATGTGCAATTTCTAATATGGACACAAGCTGTGCAACAGTTTTGCACCAAGATGCATCTTTATGGCGCCCAAATGCAATTAGGTGCAACTCTAAATGCAGCCATTGTTTCTAGCTGATAGGTACACTTTAAAACAATATGGGGATGATTTAATTAAATTAACAGGTGATTCCACATATTTATGGTTCAAATCTGTACCACAACCGCCAGGATTTTGTTAAGGGTGTGCACCGGCCACTTTAGTGTTTTGGGTTCTGATTTGTTTTGCCAAAACATCCGACGAAAGGTTTTGGTTCTGATTTATTTTTTAAAAAAGCATAAAAAAGTGCTAAAAACAGTTTTGTGTTTTTTTTTTCACTCCTACGCTATTATTAACCTCAATAACATTCAATAACAATCATTTCCACTAATTTCCAGTCTATTCTGAACACCTCACAATATTGTTTTTAGGCCAAAAGGTTGCACCGAGGTAGCTTGAGCACATAATGCCAAAAAAAAGAGGTACAAGATGGAATTGTTCTGGGCCCTCCCTCCCCCTCGCGAGACTTGGACGACAGAGCCTTGTTTTCAATTTTTGCCCGCCGGAAATATCCGAACAGTGCTCGGATCCCGCTCATCTCTAGATTTTGTGGACAATTGAATCTCACTCTACGGGTACACTTCAGAGGCTTAGAACTGTCTTACAAATAGCTGCTTGTCTAGAATAATCTATCATGGGTTAAGGTTTAGGACATTCAGGGTCTGATTTTGAACCTGGACAAACCATGTTACAATGCAAGGGGTACAACTGGACTTATTTTTGCACGCAAGGAAAAAACCTGTACCACAAAAATACTTGATAGATTTATTTTTACACTGAAATTAAAAGTGTGATATATAACATGCCGTACTCCCAACTATAAATCTGTCCCTACATTTTTAAATTTACCTCCCTCTCTAATGCAACATGGTTTTGCCCAGGTGCAAATTTGCTCCTTTTCCTTGCTACTAACTCAAAATCAGGTCCTCAGTCTTTAGAGACCCTTCCTTTTAGTTTCTATTAACCCCGCCCCCAGGATACCTTTAATGATTCCTCCTTTTAGTCTCCCATATACTCCCAGTGTCCCTCTAGCGATCCCTCGTTTTAGTCCCTTATCATCCTCCGTTCAATAACCATTAAATAACCATTAACCCCCCTTGTGGAACCTTCAATGATCCCCCTATATAAGAACTCCATTGACTCCCCTCGTGTGCAGCTTTAGTGACCCCCTTCTTTTAGTTAATATTAATCCCCCATTGTCCCTTTTGTGATCCCTACTTTTAGCCCCATCCCTTTAGTGGTCCCTAGTGACATTCCACTCAGCAACCATTAACGTCCACATTGCTTTTGTGATCCCTCATTTTAGTCCCTGCTGACAACCCCCCAGGGAACCTTTAAGGATCCCTGCATTTAGTTCCCAATGACCTTCACGCGCACTTTCAGAGATCCCTATATTTAGTACCTATAGCACTTGCTCTGACGCCCCCCCCACACAGCCAGGGCACTCACGCCACCCCCACACACAGCCAGGACACTCACTCCCCCCCCCTCATTCCACACACAGCCAGGGCACTCACTCCCTCCCCCCCATTCCACACACAGCCAGGGCACTCACTCCCCCCCCCCTCATTCCACACACAGCCAGGGCACTCACTCCCCCCCCCATTCCACGCACAGCCAGGGCACTCACTCCCCCCCCCATTCCACGCACAGCCAGGGCACTCACTCCGCCCTCCCTCATTCCACACACAGCCAGGGCTCTCACTCCCCCCCCCCCCATTCCACACACAGCCAGGGCACTCACTCCCCCCCCCCTCATTCCACACACAGCCAGGGCACTCACTCCCCCCCCCATTCCACGCACAGCCAGGGCACTCACTCCCCCCCCCATTCCACGCACAGCCAGGGCACTCACTACCCCCCCCCCCATTTCACACACAGCCAGGGCTCTCACTCCCCCCCCCCATTTCACACACAGCCAGGGCACTCACTCCCCCCCCCTCATTCCACACACAGCCAGGGCACTCACTGCCCCCCCCCCCATTCCACACACAGCCAGGGCACTCACTGCCCCCCCCCATTCCACACACAGCCAGGGCACTCACTCCCCCCCCCCCCATTCCACACACAGCCAGGGCACACACCCCCCCCCCCCATTCCACACACAGCCAGGGCACTCACTCCCCCCCCCATTCCACACACAGCCAGGGCACTCACTCCGCCCCCCCTCATTCCACACACAGCCAGGGCACTCACTCCGCCCCCCCTCATTCCACACACAGCCAGGGCACTCACCCCCCCCCCCATTTCACACACAGCCAGGGCACTCACTCCCCCCCCCCCATTTCACACACAGCCAGGGCACTCACTCCCCCCCCCATTCCACACACAGCCAGGGCACTCACTCCGCCCCCCCTCATTCCACACACAGCCAGGGCACTCACTCCGCCCCCCCTCATTCCACACACAGCCAGGGCACTCACCCCCCCCCCCCCATTTCACACACAGCCAGGGCACTCACTCCCCCCCCCCCATTTCACACACAGCCAGGGCACTCACTCCCCCCCCCCATTTCACACACAGCCAGGGCACTCACTCCCCCCCCCTCATTCCACACACAGCCAGGGCACTCACTCCCTCCCCCCCTCATTCCACACACAGCCAGGGCACTCACTCCCCCCCCACTCATTCCACACACAGCCAGGGCACTCACTCCCCCCCACTCATTCCACACA